>NC_057796.1:398534590-398554585 GCF_018294505.1 Triticum aestivum | reverse complement strand
CCCCGGGGAGTGTATGTGCCTTAGTGGGAGAGAGGAGGAGGCGGCCTAGGAGGGGGCGCCCCGCCGCCCAAGCCCAATCCGAATTGGGAGGGGGGTCGGCCCCCCTTTTGTTCCTCCCTCTCTCCTCCTTCCTTCCTCTCCTACTCCTACTTGGAAGGGGGGAATCCTACTCCCGGTGGGAGTAGGACTCCCCTAGGGCGTGCCATAGAGAGGGCCGGCCCTCCCCCTCCTCCACCCCTTTATATACGAGGGAGGGGGGCACCCCATAGACACACAAGTTGATCATTGTCTTAGCCATGTACGGTGCCCCCCTCCACCATAATCCACCTCGGTCATATCGTAGTAGTGCTTAGGCGAAGCCCTGCGTCGGTAGCTTCATCATCACCGTCATCACGTCGTCGTGCTGACGAAGCTCTCCCTCGACACTCAGCTAGATCAAGAGTTCGTGGGACGTCACCGAGCTGAACATGGGGGAGGCATCACCGGCGGAGGCAAGGCCGGTGCGCCGCCCCGTCCCCCTCTTCCCCGAGCACCACGACGACCTCGGCCTCGCCCCCTCCCCCTTCCTCTCATGGCCGGCTCCGCCGCCGCGAGCTCTTGAGAAGAAGGGACGCGCTGTCGAGCAGCGACCCTCGCCGCCACCGTTGAGGGGCCGGCGCCCCCTCTCGCCATGACAGATTGAAGAAAGGAGCGGAAGTGGAAGGAGATGGATGATGGAAGAATGTGGGATGCCATCCCCCTCCCCCTTCTTATAAAGGGGTGGGGTCGGGGCTCGGCCGCCCCACTCGACCAATCCGGCCATCGGGGGCGCAGGGAATCGGGACCGACCCGCTGCCCCAATCAGCGACGGCCCGGTTTCCCGCCTCCACCGCTTGCCACCTGCATGAAGGACATGTGGCGAGCAAGCAGAATCAAGGGGACGGGTGAGGCGACCGTTCCCCACCCCATGATCGTGGGACGCGGACGCCTTGAAGACCACGACCAGAGTCCACTCAGTAAATGAGCAGCGCCTCCGCATCTCCCTCTTTTTATGGGGAAGGCGCGAGCCGCCTCTTTACCACGATGCGACGCATGCGTGCGGAAACCGCCCCACGCATGACCCCCGCGTCACGCATGACCCTCCACGTCGCCCGTTCAACGCGGGTCGTGGGGAAGCGCAGCGGACGAAAAATTACTACGGTAAAATCCACCCCACCTGCTCGTGCACCGTTCTGGGCCTAGCCCAACAACGCGTCGCGCTTATGTGTGGCCCAGGCCCGGGGGCTCCTGTCGGTGTACAAAAGTAGGGGCTCTCCTTTTGACCCCTTTACTTGTGCATGGGCAGTCAGAGCCGCGCGCTGCGGCCACACTCAGCAGGGCAAAGGAGGGAAGCCGGAAAGAAGCCGAAGCATAAGACAACCAAGACAACGCCAAGACCAGAAACACAAAGAGCAAAAGGGCGAGGTGGACTCCCCCGGCAAGACCCTTGCCGGGGCAACTTGCCTGACACCAACAGAGTGCACCACCCTTGAACCCAAGGGTTCCAGTGATTCTCAATCACATTGGGACCGAGGCTCGGGAGGCACCTCCGTGGTGGCATGCAGATCTTTGTCAAGATCATGAACACACAAGATCAGATGAGGACCAGAAGACGACGACCCTCGGCGGGATCCTAGCCGAGGAAATCCACAAGGCCCCCGGCAAGATCCTTGCCGGGGACGACCACAACGCCATGACAAGACCCTTGCCGGGCCCCCCGACAAGGCCCTTGCCGAGGACTTCAGCGGGGCCGCGGCCAGGCCCGCGTCCGCCAAGACTCCACCGCCTTCTCCATGCAGCTGCTGGCCCAACCAGCTGGGCAGGCACCCGCGTGGCGACGAGCGGCCTCTACGCCAACTCAGCAAGCACTTGCGTGGTGGCATGCAGATCTTCGTGAAGATCCTCCCACCGCACCATCTCAGCTACCTGCCAACCTACGTGGCGCTGCATGCCTCGCTGGCCTGGACGCGCGTCAGAGCGGGGCGGAGCGGCGACGGATGGGACGGGCGTTGTTCCCATCCCCGATAAAGCAGGGGGACACCTAAGCGATGCATTTAATGCGTCTTGTCCCGTAATGCGGGCGATAAGTTCGTGTACTGTACACCTTTCCACCTCCTGTGTGCCACTATGGCAACCCCTTTTTCCTATAAAAGGAGGCCCGAGGCGACCAGGAGAAGGATTCGGATCTTTTGGGCAAGTTACACCCCGTAGCTAGCTCAAGAACACAAGAACACTGAAATACATCCACCAAAGCAGGACTAGGGTATTACGCATCTCCGCGGCCCGAACCTGGGTAAACGATCTGTGTGCTTCCTGTCAGACCCGCTCTTTGCACAACCCCGCGCCCGCCAACCGTAGAAGGGATCCCAGTGATTCCATAGGTGTCGATTTCCCCCGACACAGCGAGAGCTCTGTCGCACGTCCAATGACTAGCAGAGGTCACAAAATTTATGGCATGATGATCGTGCACATAGATTCTGTTGTGTTCAGTCGTTCAGCTAGCTCACTGGCACATAAGCAAGCCACCGATTTACATTGATAAAATCGATCAATCAACTCCATCTAGCTAGCTAGCTTTGCGCAGGCACAATTGTATTGGGAGCCAACAGCCGCGTGGGAGACTGCGGCGATATGCAGGTAAATGGCAGCCGCTGGCGCCGCTGGCTTTGATGGTTTGTCCACAATATGCCACTTAAAATTGACGGATGTCCACATATGCCATTTGAGGCTTTTTTCGCGGGCAACGTTTGCGGGATAGTTGGACGCCGCTGCCACTTACATCCTGATGATCAATGCCGACGTACCAATCATACCTGGCACAACTCCAGTATAAGAGCACCGTTTCAATCAATCAATCAACATATCCAGTTTTTAGTTCGGTGAATCATGCTCTACTTCTTGTGATGACACACATATCCAGTTCGCCTGGTGCAAGCCTTTTAATTGTTAGTAGTAATTATTTACACTTGATGGGTTGATCCGAATGCTCATGTATTATTGCTAGCTAGTATGCATGTCTATGAGTGGAGTAGAGGTTATTCAAAATTGGTGTCATGATTTGGCATGTAGAACATTATATAGAGGAGGCTCTGTGGTTTTAAGCAACTTACTGCATGTTTGCCACCAATTTGCCTTTCACTCATGTGTTAATCCATCCAATTCTTCCCGACGCGTTATGCTGCTGAAATTTCTATCCGAGAATCCCCTGACTTGTCAAAATTTTAGCCTTGTTTGTAACACAAGTAAAATTGTTTGCCTTGTTTGCCAAAATTTCTATCCGAGATCCACATTCCTTCCTTGTCTCAGAGGAAAACATACACCAGTTTTAGTACAAGATTCAAACAGATAATGAATGGTAGGGAAACCTACCTGTGAATCACGATGGCATGTTACAGGACGCGAAATAGAACTATGAAGTGAAACGAAAACTAGATTATATCCAGGGATATAGTTTGTCAAATAGGGATTGAAATTTTTGGGATTAATAGGATCTTAATGGTGCATGGCAAGGCAATAAGATAACTTGCAATATTCGCAAATCAGTAGAATTCTTAGGAAACCGTTGTAATTTTATAAATATACAGAAAAATGCCCATCTATATGTTTTGCTAATGCACCTTGTGACATTTAAATTGGTCACAGGTAAGTGCATTATTTTCTTATGAGCAGTCAAGGAAACACTTATGTGTGCAATTGAAATGTGCAATGATAAGAAAAGAATGCATCTAAAGTTTGATTCTCATTTGTGCAACTAGGTAATTGACCCTATAAAATTCAGGTCCATGCTACCAGAAAGAACCATAGCCACGGGGGACTCGCTCCCATTCTCCCAGTCACAACCATCAATCCCTTCCATATGATCAATGCCGACGTACCAATCATACCTGACGCAACTCCAGTATAAGAGCACCCTTGAAATCAATCAATCAACATATCTAGTTTTAGATTGCTGAATCACGTCCTATTGCTCGTGATGACACATATATCCAGTTTTAGCTTGGTCCAAGCCTTTTTATTATTAGTAGTATTAGTAATATTATTATTTAAACTTGATGGGTTGATCTGAATGCTCAAGTATTATTACTAGCTAGCATGCATGTCTATGAGTGAATTAGAAGTTATTCAAAATTGGTGTCATGATTTGGCATGTAGAACTTTATATAGAGAAGACTCTGCAGTTCTAAGCAACTTACCGCATGTCTGCCACCAATTTGCTTTTCACTCATGTGTTAATCCATCCGATTCTTCCCAATGCGTTATGCTGCCGAAATTTCTAACCGAGATTTCCCCGACTTGTCGAAATTTTGGCCTTGTTTGTAACAAAACTAAAATTTAGGGTGTCGGCTGCAAGATTTTTGCCCTTGTTTGTAACAGAACTAAAAATTTAGGGGGTTGGTTGCAAGACTTTTTGCTTTTAGGGTGCTTCATATCATTCGATTTTGTTTTTTTTTCAATTTTTCACAAATATCATTCGATGTTGAAATTTTGCAAGCAATGAAAACATTTATCAATGTTTGAGTCAAAAAAAAAATCAGATTTTTTTGAATTTTTCCCATATTTTTGATTTTATTGTCCGTTCAAGTTCACATGAGCTTGGAATTAGAGCGGAACTAGAGGCAATAATAAAGTTGTTATTTTATATTTCCTTATTTATGATAAAGGTTTATTATTCATGCTAGAATTGTATTGATCAGAAACTTAAATACATGTGTGAATACATAAACAAATACCTGTCCCTAGTAAGCCTCTACTAGACTAACTCGTTGATCAAAGATGGTTAAGGTTTCCTAACCATAGACATATGTTGACACTTGATAATGGGATCACATTATTAGGAGAATGATGTGGTGGACAAGACCCATCCGTTAGCTTAGCATATTGATCGTTCAGTTTCTTGATGACAAATATATATTCCTTCGACTATGAGATTATGCAACTCCCGGATACCGGAGCAATGCCTTGTGTGCTATCAAACATCACAACTTAACTGAGTGATCATAAAGATGCTCTACAGGTATCTCCGAAGGTGTTTGTTGAGTTGGCATAGACCGAGATTAGGATTTGTCACTCCGAGTATTGGAGAGGTATCTCTGGGCCCTCTCGGTAATACACATCATGAGAAGCCTTGCAAACAAAGTGACTAAGGAGTTAGTTTCAAGATGATATATTACGGAACGAGTAAAGAGACTTGCCGGTAATGATGGACAAAGGGAATTACGTATGTTGTCATAAAGGTTCGACCGATAAAAATCTTCGTAGAATATGTAGGAGCCAATATGGGCATCCAGGTTCCGCTATTGGTCATGTCTACATAGTTCTCGAACCTGTAGAGTCCGCACGCTTAATGTTCGTTGACGATATAGTGTTATATGAGTTATATGATTTGGTGACCGAATGTTGTTCGGAGGCCCATACGAGATCACAGACATGACGAGGAGTCTCAAAATGGTCGAGAGGTAAAGATTGATAGGATGATGATATTCGGACACCAGAATAGTTTCAGAGTGCACCAGGTAGTCTCGGAGTGCACCGGGTAGTCGTCGGGTCATTGGAAGGGTTCCGGACACCCCCTGTAAGTGGATGGGCCAAGGGGACAGACCAACCCACTTGGGGGCTGGTGCGCCCCTCTACATGGTTGGCCGACCCTAGGGGAACGAAAGGGGAGGGGTGGGCCCTCCTGCCTTTCCCTCCTCAGGAGAGAAAGGAAACGGGGGCGCCACCTCCCCCTTTCCTTCCTCCCGCACTCAAATAAGGAAAGGGGGTGCCTCTTGGGAGAGACCCCAAGTAGGATTCAGCCTACTTGGGGCGCCTCCTTGGCTGCTCCACCGCCCCCACCTATATAAATGTGGGAGGGGGCGCCACACATAACAACGAGAATTGCTAGCCGTGTGCGGCGCCCCCTCCATCGTTTACACCCTCGGTCATATTTTCATAGTGCTTAGGCGAAGCTCTGCGGAGATAACTTCACCATCATCGTCACCACGCCGTCGTGCTGCCGGAACTCATCCACTACTTCGCTATCTTGCTAGATCAAGAAGGCGAGGATGTCAACCGAGCTAAACGTGTGCTAAGCGCGAAGGTGCCGTACGTTCGGTACTCGATCGGTTGGAGGGCGAAGAAGTTTGACTACATCAACCGCGTTAACAAACGCTTCTGCTTACGGTCTACGAGGGTACGCAGACACACTCTCCCCCCTCTCGTTGTTATGCATCTCCTTGATAGATCTTGCATGTGCGTCGAAAAGTTTTTGTTTTCCATGCAACGTTTACCAATAGTGGCATCCGAGTCAGGTCTATGCGTAGATGATATGCACGAGTAGAACACAAAGAGTTGTGGGCGGTGATAGTCATACTGCTTACCACCAACGTATTATGTTGATTCGGCGGTATTGTGGGATGAAGCGGCCTGGACCAACCTTACATGTCCACGCACATGAGACCGGTTTCATCGACTGACATGCAACTAGTTTTGCATAAAAGGTGGCTGGAGGGTGTCTGTTTCTTCTACTTTAGTTGAATCGAATTTGACTATGACCGGTCCTTGAAAAAGGTTAAAACGTCAAACTTGATGAATCACCGTTGTGGTTTTTGCGTAGGTAAGAACGGTTCTTGCTAGAAGCCAGTAGCAGCCACGTAAAACTTACAACAACAAAATAGAGGACGTCTAACTTGTTTTTGCAGGGCATGTTGTGATTTTTTTTAGAAAAGAAGGATGACCCCCGGCCTCTGCATCCGGGTGATGCATGCGGCCACTTTATTAATTATTCACACAAGACCTTACAAAATCATACAACAGTAAGACTAAAGTCACCATCTAGGCAACATCTGTCGCTACTCCTATCTAGTTGATGAAGGGGCGCTGAAAATCTAGGCCTAATGCCAAACAGACCTCGCAGCCAAACCTAACATCTAAGACCTGAGTTCCCAACCAGGACGCCTGCCGGGTAGGGGCACCCACCAGTCCGGCACACTCCTCAACCAGGACGCCTGCCGGGTATGAGGCTGCCGCAGCCACCTGCCACCAATCCATCTTTAGTGCTGTACTGGTGCATCAACCTTGCCCGGTCTAGCTACCATCGGCGCCACCACGACGCCAGACAACGCCACCGTCCTGTGGTCGTCCATCATCACACGCCCACCGGCGAGACCCCGCTGATCGATGCCGCTGAGACCCGCCGTTGTCGACGTGTCAGATACCATACCGCTCCTCCTCGTGTCCCCTCCAGCCAGTACTTGCTCCAAAACGATGCCCCTAGGAGGGAGGACGACATCAAAAACGTCACCATCGTCCGATCCGGTAGACCCAGATCTAGGGTTTCCCCTGGAACCTCCCAGATCTAGGGTTTCCCCTGGAATGACGATGCCTCGAGAAGGGAACGACGTCCGAGACGCCGCCATCGTCCGTCATGACAGCAGTTAGACGTGATTTTCTCCGGAAGCCACGTCGTCCCGATCTCGCGGCTGGCTGGAACCGAACGGAGCCTCGCCACGAAGACGAACGCCATCGTCGGTAATCCGGCGGAGATCCGTCATCTCCTCACCGGTCCCTCCACGCGCCGCCGGTCGGCGGAAGGCCACCCTGCGGCGGATCCGATTGGGGCGTTGGATCCGTAGTCGCCGCCGTCACCATCTCCGCACAGATCGGCCACCCCGCCGGATGGGGCGCTGCCACCGCTGTCGTCCACAGGGACGCCGGCTTATGGCGCTCCAACCATCACCGCACGGCATGGGATCACCGCCCCAGCCGCCGCCTTCGGATCTCACAAGAGGGGCCGCCCCTGGCGCCTCAGATGAGATCGCGCCCCATCCACCCGCCTAGGTGCCTTCGGCACCGGGCCCGCCACCACCGTGGCCCATGCCGGCGGCAGCGGCGGCAGAAGGAGGGGGAGGGGGAGGCCTGCGGTGCTAGGGTTGAGGGACCCCTGGCGTCGCCCAGGGGGAGGCGACACGGGGGCTATAGTATTGGGGGAGAATTTCACTTCCCCGGCCTCTGCCAAGGGCATGTTGTGATCTGATATGGTCAAGATGTGACGTGAATATGGCGAAAATAATGGCTATCCACAATAAGTACATATCTGGTGGAAACCGAACATTCAGCGAAAACATGGAAACTTGGTCTTGTGCCGTTGGATAGAAAATGTGTGCTGCGAGATGGAAGGATGTAAAAATTGCAAATTAAACCCCGCAAGAATTCTGCAACTTGGTACAGACCCTGAGCCCTTCTGCACCTTTCCCTGTAGCAGTATGCGAATCCCCATTCTATTTCCTACCGTGAGAAGCTAGGGCTAGGAGACGAGCCGGCCAGACCCTCTCGTTCGGCGCTGGACGGCGAGCGGCGGGCGGCGGGCGACGAGCGGCGCCGGTGATTCCTCTCTGGTGATTATCCCGCTAACAGTGGCGACCCTATTCCGAGCGTTCCGTGCTGGGCCGGCGGTCAGCGAGCGGCGCGGCTGATTCCTCTCCGGCGATTGTGCGGCCAACCGTGCTCAATCCCCAATTATCCCCAATTGGATTTGGGTCCCTAGGTATGAGGATTTGTACCCTTCATATTTTCTGCTTTGCCCCACTCTCCTTTGTCCCAATTGCTCATCTAGTGGGTTCCTCTTCTCTAGATTGGGCTAGATTTGCAAAGCAAACAGAGGAGGCGACTAGCTCGTGGCTCATTGGGTTGTCTCCTCCAAGTTCAGCACATCTAAAAATTAAGGAAATAGGAGAGGGGACGAGGTAGTGGCATCTTGCTAGCAACTGCTTATTTTCCTAGAGGTCACTGTCCAGATTTTTGTCTTGAAGAAATTGGCGAGATATAATTTACTTGCTCCTAATTAAGTGTTATATACATCTATGACTATACGTGTGTCGCTGCTTGGCACGTGTGCTGTGTGTGACAGTAGTCTAATGAAAATTGATATCTGTATAAACTGCTACTGCTACTATATAGATGGAATTTAGATGATGATAAGTATGTGAACTGAAAATTATGTTTAGATGGAAGTTACCAAAGAGAAAGCTTGAGCGGTGTGTAGGGCTTGTACAGGTTTATCTATGCGTGTGTGCTACTGCTAGTAGTGTGATCGACAGTGAGAAAAAATAATCCTAGACTAGTACATGGATGCATGCGTGCAAAGGTCAGTTTAGCAGAGCATGTGCATGAACTGTAAGAAGAATTACACATGGTCTCTTCAAAAGTCTAAAAAACCAACTGCTTTGTATTATTTGCACATAAAGATGCACATGGTTAATTGCATGCTTATAATTAGGATCTTGCATGCACTCCAGCCAGCTCAAAGAAATTCGGCCCAGCCGATGCAGGCGCTCACAACCCGTCCTATGATTCCACTTACAAACTGTATAATCTTGTTTTGTGCAGTAACTATGGAATGCCAAAGCGAAGTGAGCAAGGCTCCTTCTTTGGCTATTTGTGATGTCCACTCTGATGCAGAATCAGCCGTCCACCCTAGGCCATGTCTGGACATTGGGTTTACTACACCACAGAAATCGTATAGGCACCTTTCTGTGTAAGTACTTGCCTAACTAATATGTACTCTCTCACTACTTTAGTGATCTATAAACAATCTTATATTTCTTTATAAAGAGAGTACATCTCTATAATTTCCTATATTCCAACAAAGTAAATCTGTTGTGCTTTTCGTTCAAATTGTAGGGCTCATATTGTACTCCAGAGTGTGATGATGCCATCAGACCAGCCATAGGGATGGCTTTTGCTGATTTGAACGCAGCCAAGGAGTTCTATGAAGCTTATGCACATCATGTTGGTTTTTCAGTACGTGTGGGGCAGCAAAGGACTGTCAATGGTGTCATTACTCACAAGCGTTTCTACTGTGACCGTGAAGGTTTCCGTGAAGAGCGGAAAGGTAAGGAAACTTTGGTAGATAGCACTGGTAGTAAGAGGAGATATGAGAGGAAAATCACTAGATGTGGGTGTGAAGCTAAACTTGCGGTCAAACGCACGGTCGAGAATAAGTACATTGTGACACTTTCCGAAGAGGAGCACACACAAACACTTGTATCGCCCAGTAAAAAACAATTCATCAGATCAAACAGGAAAGTTAGCCAACAAGGAAAAACTACATTATGAAACTGTCATAAAGCTAGCATTGGCACATCCCTAGCATACAGGTTCCTTCGTGTAGACTTGGGGGGGGGGGGGTTTGAGAATGTTGGCTGTACAAAGAGAGACTTGCAAAATCACCACCGAAACCTTAGGTGCCTCATCAAGTCATCCGATGCTCAAATGTTTGTTGACCAGCTTGCTAGAAAACATCTTGCAAATTTAGGATTTTATTTTGACTATGTTCTTGATGATAAGGGCAGACTAGTACATGTGTTCTGGGCGGATGCCACATGTAGGAAAATTATGCTCTATTTGGAGAGCTTGTGTCCTTTGACTCAACATATAGCACCAATCAATATAACATGATATTCACCCCCTTTACTGGAATCAATCACCATAAGGCAAGTGTTTGTTTTGGTGCTGCAATGTTACACGATGAGAAGGCAGATTCCTATAAGTGGTTGTTTCGTCTTGAAAGCTATGGGAGGGGCTGCACCTAGGTTTATAATAACTGACGAATGTAGTAGCATGGACAATGCAATAAGGGAAGTTTTCCCAGTAGCTGCACATAGGCTATGCATGTGGCATATTATGAATAAGATTCCGCAGAAGGTTGGCCCTGATTTGAAGACCGATGAGGATTTCCATGAACGATTAGGTCGGTGCGTGTGGTCTTCTGAAACTCCTACTGAATTTGAGGAACGATGGAAAGAAATTGGTTCAGTAAAAGGTTCAACCTTCGAGAATCATGGATACCAGCTTATTTCAAAGAAATAGCTTTGTTAGGGCTTATGCGGACCACTTCAAGGTCAAAGAGTGCCAATTCTTTTTTTTCACGTATTATTGGTTACAAACATGCTTTGGTTGAGTTTTGGCTTAGATTTGACACGGCTTTGGAAGAACAACGTCATAAGGAGTTGCAAGAGGACCATGTGAGCCTACATACGATGCCTATGTTGAAGTGGGCGATTGAAAAGCATGGCAGCGAGGTGTTCACGCATGAGATATTTCAGGATTTTCAACATGAGTTGCTTGCTGATAGGGATCGTTGCCTTGTTGAGATGATGGCACATGATGGTGAGGTTAAAACAGTAACTATACATGATGGCTATAAGAAATTAAGGGTGGTAACTTACAACACAACAACCATGGTAGGTTCTTGCACATGTAAGTTGTTTGAGACACACGGTATCCCATGTCGTCATCTGATCCATGTCCTAAGAACAGCCCAGCTAAATGAACTACCAAAGCATTATGTACTCAAAAGGTTTAGAAAGGACTGCAAAACCGAGCCAGTCTTTGACGAGGATGGCATTCTATTGGAAGGCAATGAGAGCAGTTCAATTGATCCAAAGATAGAAAAATTAGCTTCAGAAACATTTAAGAAGATGGAAGACCTTTTAGTACAAGCGAAGCAATCTCAAGTCAGCATGCAATTCTTGAGAGATCACATTTTTGCACTTGGAGAGCAATTGTCTACCCAAGTTCCAGCGAAAAAACAAACTCAAACAGAAGAATTAGAGGAATTTTTTGGTTGTTCTATTCCAAGTGAGGTTCATATCCATCCTCCAAATGATATTTGATCAAGGGGTAGAATCAAAAGACTAAAGGGGTACAGGGATAAGGGTGGAAAGCAAAGACATGCAGATCGCGGAGGTGCCGTACTTTCGGTACTAGGATCGGTCGGATCGTGAAGACGTACGACTACATCAACCGCGTTGTCATAACGCTTCCACTTACGGTCTACGAGGGTACGTGGAATACACTCTCCCCTCCCGTTGCTATGCATCACCATGATCTTACGTGTGCGTAGGAATTTTTTTGAAATTACTGCGTTCCCCAATAGTTTGGCTGGATGGAGAAATGTTATAAAAACATAAACACATGATTGCATGTCTATTACTGCATTGGTCAGTAAAATCTTTGCAAGCTTATGTATGCAATCACTAGGAGTTAACTTGCCAAGTTATGTATAAACAATTATTATTATTATTTTGTAAGAACTTTAAATTTACGAAATAAAATATCATTTTAGTTTGATGAGTTAATAGGATGTGGGGTATTATTATTTTTTAGGCTAGACGTGGGACAGTTGAGTTGATTCTAGGGAAAAGTACTGGGAGAAAACTCAGTTTACATCAAAAAGAAAGTGGGAGAAAATTCAGATATAGGATTAATGAAAACGAAAAATAAAGGAAGTGGGAAGGTCTATAAAATGGTTGGACGAACGACAGGTTTAAGGGAACCTTATGTTGTTTCTATTATATATATATATGTGTGTGTGTGTGTGTGTAATAAAATAAGATATACATATATATATATACTATTATAGAAGGGAAAACATAGGTTCAGTTTTGCATTCTTATAGAAAAATAGAACTGAGTTGTGTGTTGTCTTGAAAAAACAAACATAACTTGGGCTGCTGATGTTATAGACAAGCTAGGTTGGGAGGCCCAGAGGCCGCTTGATACTTCCTGGATCCAAAAAATGTCGAAACATGTCGTGGGCTTCCCATGTTAAACAACAAAACCTAGGCCATGGACCTGGTGGGCCCGGGACTGTCAGCCTCTCGACGAACAGTTGTCTTCCGATTCCTCTTGTTTTGCTGACCATGTCGGGAATGAGAGACGGCGGCGCCGCGGCGAGAGCACCAATGCAGAGGACGACATCGAGACCTTGGACCGAACGAGCCAGAGCGGGGAAGACGCAGGCGGAGGGGAGTACGAGGGTTGACTTGTTCGGGTGCAGGGTTGGCCGGTGGAGCTGTCGCCGCCGGACAATGTGTAGGAGTAGAGGGATGGCCTGGCCAATGCCATAGGCTATGATGGCCAGCCGCTGTATAGGAGGAGGACGAAAGATTGAACAAAATAAAGAAATACAAATGGATAGGTGGTTGGTCCCATATGTCTGTGTACGAGACCTGCTGGGTCCACCTGAGAAGGGGAATATGTTGGGAGGAAGGAGATTCAAAGCACGGCAGGTCGGCAGCCGAGTGAACTAGTTACATACATAAGAAAATAGCCACTAAAAAAAGAAAACAGGTTAATGGGTTCTTAGAAGAAATATTTCGGACAAAATAGATAATTACGACACATAGGCTAATGCATGAAACACTCAGATGATAAAGGTGCTTAAACAGATAAAGTACAACACCTAGACCTTCCTGGCACGCTTGATCATGACGTTGTGGTTGTCCGTGTACTCATCGATTACGGGAAGCAGACACACCCTCATGTCCAAGATCCGCCTGTACATGTCGTAGCATGCGTATGCGTCCTTGGCCGTGTAGGTTATGTAGGCTAGATTCAGAGGTACCTCCCACGTGGTTAGGTCCTTGGTATCGTTGTCTTCTTTCATGTTGGCATAGCAGGGGTCGATGATGGTCTCGGCGAGGTCAACCATGGAGTCCTTCTCCAGCCCGTTGCCGATGATCTTGTATTGCTTCTGGATGTCGACAAGCTTGTTGCACCAGATGGCCGAATCGTCGCGTTCTTCCTTCTCTCCACCGTAGCGAAGGTGCAGTCGGCGCTGCCGATGAAACGGGCGAATGCTCCAGAACCTCTGATGGCCCTACAACAGTGGTAGACGTTAACCTCACCCCGCACGCATACCTGGGCGACCGCGATCCGCTGGTCCCTGTCAGGAGATGAATGGATGGGCACAAGGTCTAGTCCTGCGACCTTGTGCTTTCTCGTCTTGTAGGTACTGCTTGAACTCGGCGAGGTAGAGCTTCACCGAGTCCGGATCGTTGGTGTACATCACATTCAACTTGGTGCAGCCATGGGACTTAACGGCGAACTCAAAGGTGAACTCCTTGCTGAAGTCCGTATCCAGCAGGCTCACCCCTCGGATCGCCATTGGAGTCTCTTCAAGTGAACGAGTGGACAGGCGGCGGCAGCAGTTCGTTTTTCAGCTCTTGGGGAACTGGATTCAACAGTAAACTGAGTGTGTACAGGCGACAACAGTTACTACCCCTCCCTCGCCCGCTACACGCCCGGCAGAACATGCACCCTCGGTGCATTCAAACGCCTCCATTAAGAAACCTATTCCAGCCACACATCGGTTCATGAGCGGGTCTGTATTGGTACTGTAATAACAAGTGTTAATGGTCACTTTACTTAAATTTAATTAGCTTTAATAGAAATTTATTCTTAAAACAAGCAATGCATTGGCTCGTTCTATCAGTGCCACAGGATCAACATGCACAACAATTAGAATTATTATTCTCAGGACGCACACGATCAGCACATTTGTAGCACTTTCATACAGATAATACTATCAAGTTTGAATAGTTTGTTATGGTTGTTGTCCTCTTCATCATCATGCCGTGTTTACCAGCTTGCAAGATTCAAAACCAAGAAATAAGATTCAAATAATAAGTACATCAAAGATGCCTACACATCTCATTGATTCCCAGCTTGCAAGATTCAGAACCAACAAATAAGATTCAAACAATAAGTACAACAAAGATGCCTACACATCTCATTGATTTCCTGCTTGCAAGATTCAGAACCAACCCATTAGAGCCTTTTGATAAACTGAATATCAGGATTAAATCCATCTTGGATAGCCGTGTCATACAACCCAAGAACTTGGCGAATGCTCTTGACCATCACAACATATGTAATTGAGTATTCCAGTTTGCACAGATAAGAAAGAGCATGATTACTATAATAGTGGCACTAGTTGAAGCAAACTTTATTTCCAAAATGAGAAAAGATTGCGATAGAATAGCTTTATTTAAAAAATAGAACATTAGCACAGTATGACAAAGCACAATCATGTTGATAAAGGACGGTACTGACCGGTGTGAGGGGCCCTATGCCGCCACGACTCGATGTGGTGAACCTGCAACTCCACTCGGATGAGGCCAGCCTGGAGATCCATGATTAAATTCATGCGCCTTTTCTGCAGTTCACCTGAAATGAAGCAAAGATTGCATCATTCAGCTAGCAAGAAGTACTTGCTCTCGTGAGCTGGCAGGTTCTTCTTTAGTAGTTGCACAAAAATTTAGCAACATTAAGGCTGTCTGTCCTGCTCAAGTAAGGTGCAACTATAATTTGCTTATCCTTTTGTGCAGTTCCACTAAAATAAAGTGCCATTGTGGTGACAGTGACGGCTCATCTTGCAAAAGCTAACAAAATGTTGCACGAGATTACCAACAGAATTTGATGGAGATTTTGGAAACTCCAATCACCATTTTGTGCAGTTCCACCAAAATTGAGAGATGTTGCCCACGTGACATTTTAGTTGAACTGCACAAGACACTTATTCCAAAAAAAAGTGTTTTGTGCAGTTCACCAAAAGGTCACAATAGCAACAAGGTGAAATGGATATCCCTATCTGCACAAAAAGATAGAAAGTAAATAGTTATTGGTCAATAAGAATATACGAAACATACACGAAATGAAAATAAGCATGTTAATTATGTTCATGGCAATCACACAAGGACAGTAGAAATTTTAAAACGTCAGCAATGCTTCATGTTACCGGAAGCATTACGATCAACAATGACATTCGTCAAATATGGGATTACTTTAATGGTGGCATTGCTTGTTTACCAGATACTGTAAATCATCAGCAGCTAAAGAGTTGGTTTAAGGGCATGGGACCGTGGGGACACCAGGTCACTCAACAGCGTAAAGAAGGAACTTACTTATCATACTGGGGAAAACAGCAGGAGTACCATTTGTAACACAGTTTAATTGCATCATATCACTAGAGGCATTAGATTAACAATAACACTAGTTAGCCTTGTACTTAAGGTAACAGTGTGATCGCTTCATTTTACATGCGCCCTTACATTAACAACATAAAAAAGTTGGTATAAGGACACGCGACAGTGGACGCATCAGCACAATGTACCTACAAGGAGGCATAAAGTGGTGATGCCGAGTTTGTTCATGCTCTGTGAGGGCAGCAAATCTAATCCTGGAGACCTTTTACTATGTGAGGGCAGCAAATCTTATCTTGGAGACCTTTTACTATGTGAGGGCAGCAAATCTAAACCTGGAGACTTTTACTATGTGAGGGCAGCAAATCTAATCCTGGAGACCTTTTACTATGTGAGGGCAGCAAATCTAATCCTGGACATACTCTGTTGACTTGACCACCAGCCACCACTTTCTATCGTTTTTTCAACCAATAATAGATCTGTTCCTTATCCAGTTTGTACTGCGTTTTTGAGGACCCACAAGTATAGGGGATCTATCATAGTCCTTTTGATAAGTAAGAGTGTCAAACCCAACAAGGAGCAGAAGGAAATGATAAGCGGTTTTCAGCAAGGTATTCTCTGCAAGCACTGAAATTATCGGTAACAAATAGTTTTGTGATAAGGTAATTTGTAACAGGTAATGAATAACAAGTGTAAATAAAGTGCAGCAAGATGGCCCAATCCTTTTTGTAGCAAAGGACAAGCCTGGACAAACTCTTATATAGAGAAAAGCGCTCCCGAGGACACATGGGAATTATCGTCAAGCTAGTTTTCATCACGTTCATATGATTCGCGTTCGGTACTTTGATAATTTGATATGTGGGTGGACCGGTGCTTGGGTGTTGTCCTTACTTGGACAAGCATCCCACTTATGATTAACTCCTATTGCAAGCATCCACAACTACAAAAGAAGTATTAAGGTAAACCTAACCATAACATGAAACATATGGATCCAAATCAGCCCCTTACGAAGCAACGCATCAACTAGGGTTTAAGCTTCTGTCACTCTAGCAACCCATCATCTACTTATTACTTCCCAATGCCTTCCTCTAGGCCCAAACAATGGTGAAGTGTCATGTAGTCGACGTTCACATAACACCACTAGAGGAAAGACAACATACATCTCATCAAAATATCGAACGAATACCAAATTCACATGACTACTAATAGCAAGACTTCTCCCATGTCCTCAGGAACAAACGTAACTACTCACAAAGCATATTCATGTTCATAATCAGAGGGGTATTAATATGCATAATGGATCTGAACATATGATCTTCCACCAAATAAGCCAACTAGCATCAACTTCAAGGAGTAATCAACACTACTAGCAACCCACAGGTACCAATCTGAGGCTTTGGGACAAAGATTGAATACAAGAGATGAACTAGGGTTTTAGAGGAGATGGTGCTGGTGAAGATGTTGATGGAGATTGGCCCCCTCCCGATGAGAGGAGAGTTGGTGATGACGATGACGATGATTTCCCCCTCCCGCTGGGAAGTTTCCCCGGCAGAACAGCTCTGCCGGAGCCCTAGATTGGTTCCGCCAAGGTTCCGCCTCGTGGCGGCGGAGTTTCTTCCCGAAAGCTTGCTTATGATTTTTTTCTCGGACGAAAGACTTCATATAGCAGAAGATGGGCACCGGAGGGCCACCAAGGGGCCCTCGTGGCCAGGGTGTGGGCCCCCTCTGGTATTTTCTTCGCTCAGTATTTTTTATTATTTTCAGAAATGACTTCCGTGGAGTTTCATGACTTTTGGAGTTGTGCAGAATAGGTCTATAATATTTGCTCCTTTTCTAGCCCAGAATTCCAGCTGCAACATTCTCCCTCTTTATGTAAACCTAGTAAAATAAGAGAATAGGCATAAGTATTGTGACATAATGTGTAATAACAACCCATAATGCAATAAATAACGATATAAAAGCATGATGCAAAATGGACGTATCAACTCCCCCTAGCTTAGACCTCGCTTGTCCTCAAGCGAAAGCCGATAACGATAAATATGTCCACATGTTTAGAGATAGAGGTGTCGATAAAATAAAATACGGACATGAGGGAATCATGATCATTCTTATAACAGCAACATATATATATATATTGTCATATGATTTTTTATGCTCAAGTAATAATCTATTCACAATGTCAAGTATGAATCAGAAACTTCATTGAGAACTAACAAACTATAATCTCAGTCATTGAGGCAATTGCAATTTATCATAACATCGGAAAGAGTCTATGTAAGAGCTTTTCGGCAAGTCCACATACTCAACTATCATTTAGTCTTTCACAATTGCTAACACTCACGCAATACTTGTGGTTACGGAGTTTTAATCGGACACAGAGAAAGATAGGGGCTTATAGTTTCGCCTCCCAACCTTTTACCTCAAGGGTAATGTCAACAATAATAGTTCATGCTAACTTACATCTAATTGGATATATATATCAGGATCTTTCCAACACAAGGTGCTTGCCAAAGGATAAAATGTAAAAAGGAAAGGTGAAGATCACCATGACTCTTACATAAGGGTAAGAGATAAAAGTAAAAGATAGGCCCTTCGCAGAGGGAAGCAGAGGTTGTCATGCGCTTTCATGGTTGGATGCACGAAGTCGTAATGCAAAAGAACGTCACTTTATATTGCCACTTGTGATATGGACCTTTATTATGCAGTCCATCGCTTTTATTTCTTCCACATCACAAGATCGTATAAAGCTTATTTTCTCCACACTAATAAATCATACCTATTTAGAGAGCAATTTTTATTGCTTGCACCGATGAGAACTTACTTGAAGGATCTTACTCAATCCATAGGTAGGTATGGTGTACTCTCATGGAAAAACTGGGTTTAAGGGTATTCGGAAGCACAAGTAGTATCTCTACTTGGTGCAAAGAATTGGCTGGCATGAGGGAGAAAGGCAAGCTCATGTTGGATGATTGTGACGCCTGGATAATCAAGTTACAGTAAAACTCTGCTAACGATGCCACGTCACCATGATCACTTAGTTAACCTCGGGTTAGTTCAAAAAAACGATTCAAAATTCAAATTCAAATTCAAGTCAAACAACTAAAGTTTTCAAAAGTCAAAACTAAAATGTTCTCAATGTGACAAATAAATCATGGATATTATTGGTGGAGAAACAACATCTTTATAAAATAATTAAATACCCCAAAGTGATTAAAACAACAGCATAAACAATTAATTATACCCCTATTATATTTTACAAAATACTAAATTATTTTAGCTAGGTGCCAAAGTTATTGTGGCAGTAGTATATTTACAAATACTAAGTTAGGTGCTGGTGATAAATTTTACAAAACTAAAATAAAAGAAAATAGATAAAGAAAAGAAAACAGAAAAGAAACAAAAAAAAAGAAATAAAACAACCCCCCCAAGCTGGACCGAACGGCCCAGCTGGCCGCCGCACCGGCCGGCCCACCAGGCCCAGTCGGGCCTCCTTATCCCTCCCACCCCCGAAACCCTAACCCCCACGCGCTCCACTCCCTCCCCCGTTTCCCTGGATCGGGATCGATCCCCCCCACTCCCCTCGCTCCTCTCCTCCCACTCGCCCGTACTGGATCGACGGGAGGGACCCGATCCCGCGCCGCCCCGCGCCTCTGACGCCGGCGCGCGTCCCCGACGCCGCCCCGACGACCTCGCCTCCCCGCTGGACTCCCTCTGCCCCCTCCCGATCTGGATCGGGGGGATCCGCCCCACTGCCGCCGCCGCACACCGTCGCCGCCTCGTCCCGCCACTGCTTCGCCGGAGCCGCCCACCGTCGTCGTCGCCTCCTCATCCTCCTCCTCGAGCATGCTGCCGTTCCCCTGCACCGCAAGTGAGGCCCGGCCTCTCCTCCTCTCTCCCCCGCTGTCGCTCGATCTCGTAACCCCCATCGCTGCACGCACTCCGCCGCGCCACCGCACGCTGCCCCTCCGCCCGACCGTGCTCGCCTACGCAGCTCCGCTGCCTGCGGCTCCCGCCCGCTGCCATCGACCGCCGCGCTCGCCGCATCGTGGATGCGCCTGACCCCTTCCCGTGCGCGCCTCGCCCACGGGGGCCGCTCCGTCTCCACGACCGGCATCGTTTGCGCGCGCCGCGCACTCATGCGTGCCGCTCCCGAAGACGTGCAGCTGTGCCGCACCAAGCCGCCCCATCGCGCCACCACTGCCTCTGCAAGCCGCGCGCCCGACGCCGCCTGC
>NC_057796.1:398533925-398534454 GCF_018294505.1 Triticum aestivum | reverse complement strand
CGCCCGACCGTGCTCGCCTACGCAGCTCCGCTGCCTGCGGCTCCCGCCCGCTGCCATCGACCGCCGCGCTCGCCGCATCGTGGATGCGCCTGACCCCTTCCCGTGCGCGCCTCGCCCACGGGGGCCGCTCCGTCTCCACGACCGGCGTCGTTTGCGCGCGCCCCGCACTCATGCGTGCCGCTCCCGAAGACGTGCAGTTGTGCCGCACCAAGCCGCCCCATCGCGCCACCACTGCCTCTGCAAGCCGCGCGCCCGACGCCGCCTGCGCCCATTGCGCGCCCGCGTCGACCACCGTCCCGCTCCCCCCTGTCCTCTACCCTGGCCGGTACCCTCCCCCGCCGTCGCCGGCGACCTCGCCTCGCACCGGGCGGGTTGCGCCTCAGCGCCAGGTGCCCGCACACCCGCCCCGCAGCGCCCAACTCGGGCGCGCCCCGCGGGCCAGTGCCCGTTTGGGCTGTGCCCGATAGCCCAGCACCCGGTTGGCCCCCTGGCCCAATGACAAGTGGGGCCCAGCCCCCGTGAACGTTAA
>NC_057796.1:398526556-398533699 GCF_018294505.1 Triticum aestivum | reverse complement strand
CCCCGCGGGCCAGTGCCCGTTTGGGCTGTGCCCGATAGCCCAGCACCCGGTTGGCCCCTGGCCCAATGACAAGTGGGGCCCAGCCCCCGTGAACGTTAAAATAAATAAATAAATAAAATAATAAATAATAAATAAATAAAAATAATAATAACTTAATTAATAAAAATTAATAAATAACTAAGTAAAGAAAATAAAAATAAAAGTAATTAATTAATTAGTTAAAAGTGAATTAATTAGTTAATCAATTAAGGTAATTAATTAGTTAATTAATCCTGTTTAAATTAATTAAACAGTAATTATTTAGCTAAACACTAATTAACCTAAACAGTGAATGACAGGTGGGTCCCACTGGACCCACATGTCAGTTTGACTTAGTCAACCCTTGTTGACTGCTGATGTCAGCATGACATCATGCTGATGTCATAAATCCAAATTTCGAATGAAATTAAATAATTAATTAAATTCCAGAAATTAATAAAATCTTTAGAAAATCATATCTTTTAATCCGTAACTCGGATTAAAATATTTTCAACATGAAAGTTGCTCAAAACGACGAGACGAATCCGGATACGCAGTCCGTTCGTCCACCACACCTCCCTAACCTATCGAACTCGCAACTTTCCCCCTCCGATCCGACTGTCCGAAAACGCGAAACATCGGGAATACTTTCCCGGATGTTCCCCCCCTTCGCCGGTACCACCTACTGTCGCGTTAGGACACACCTCGCACTGTTCATTGTCATGTCACGCATCGTCATGCTTATGTTTGCATTGTATTTACTGTTTCTTCCCCCCTCTTCTCTCCGGTAGACTACGAGACCGACACTGCTGCTGCCCAGTTCGACTACGGAGTTGACGACCCCTCCTACTTGCCAGAGCAACCAGGCAAGCCCCCCCTTGATCACCAGATATCGCCTAGTCTTCTCTATACTGCTTGCATTAGAGTAGTGTAGCATGTTACTGCTTTCCGTTAATCCTATCCTGATGCATAGCCTGACATTGTTGCTACAGTTGTTACCCTTACCTGCTATCCTACTGCTTAGTATAGGATGCTAGCGTTCCATCAGTGGCCCTACACTCTTGTCCGTCTGCCATGCTATACTACTGGGCCGTGATCACTTCGGGAGGTGATCACGGGTATATACTATAAACATTATATACATGACACATGTGGTGTCTAAAGTCGGGTCGGCTCGAGGAATACCCGCAAGTGATTCTGATGAGGTGGCTGAAAGGACAGGTGGCTCCACCCCGGTAGAGGTGGGCCTGGGTTCCTGACGGCCCCCGACTGTTACTTTATGGCGGAGCGACAGGGCAGGTTGAGACCACCTAGGAGAGAGGTGGGCCTGGCCCTGGTCGGCGTTCGCGGATGCTTAACACGCTTAACGAGTTCTTGGTATTTGATCTGAGTCTGGCCATTTGGTCTATACGCACTAACCATCTACGCGGGAGTAGTTATGGGTATCCCGGCGTCGTGGTATCAGCCGAAGCCTTCTTGACGTCAGCGACTGAGTGGCGCGCGCCGGATTGGACTGGAACGCCACTAGGCTAGGTCTGCTTCCGGCCGCGTACGCAACGTGCAGGTGTGCATAGGGCGATGGGCCCAGACCCCTGCGCGCATAGGGTTAGACCGGCGTGCTGACCTCTCTGTTGTGCTTAGGTGGGGCTGCGACGTGTTGATCTTACGAGGCCGGGCATGACCCAGGAAAGTGTGTCCGGCCAAATGGGATCGAGCGTGTTGGGTTATGTGGTGCACCCCTGCAGGGAAGTTTATCTATTCGAATAGCCGTGTCCCTCGGTAAAAGGACGACCCGGAGTTGTACCTTGACCTTATGACAACTAGAACCGGATACTGAATAAAATACACCCTTCCAAGTGCCAG
Organism: Triticum aestivum; assembly: GCF_018294505.1. NCBI lineage: Eukaryota > Viridiplantae > Streptophyta > Magnoliopsida > Poales > Poaceae > Triticum > Triticum aestivum. Next base: position 398,531,818 of record NC_057796.1, on the reverse strand, counting down.
ATACAACCCGGTGATCACTCTCTAACAGGGCGACGAGGAGGGGATCGCCGGGTAGGATTATGCTATGCGATGCTACTTGGAGGACTTCAATCTACTCTCTTCTACATGCTGCAAGATGGAGATGTCCAGAAGCGTAGTCTTCGATAGGACTAGCTATCCCCCTTTTATTCTGGCATTCTGCAGTTCAGTCCATTGATATGCCCCTTTACACATATACCCATGCATATGTAGTGTAGCTCCTTGCTTGCGAGTACTTTGGATGAGTACTCACGGTTGCTTTTCTCCCTCTTTTCCCCTTTCTATACCTGATTGTCGCAACCAGATGCTGGAGTCCAGGAGCTAGAGATCCCGAGGATGATGCTACATGGAGTTTGTCTTCGAGGAGTAGTTAGGAGGTCCCAGGCAGGAGGCCTTGCCTTTTCGATCGTTGCCATTTTTGTGCTAGCCTTCTTAAGGCAAACTTGTTTAACTTATGTCTTTACTCAGATATTGTTGCTTCCGCTGACTCGTCTATGATCGAGCACTTGTATTCGAGCCCTCGAGGCCCCTGGCTTGTATTATGATGCTTGTATGACTTATTTATGTTGTAGAGTTGTGTTGTGATATCTTCCCGTGAGTCCCTGATCTTGATCGTACACATTTGCGTGCATGATTAGTGTACGGTCAAATCGGGGGCGTCACAAGTTGGTATCAGAGCCAACTGCCTGTAGGAATCCCCCTTTCCAACTCCTTGGCCGAAGTCGAGTCTAGACATTTCAAAAACTTTTACTAACATGGCTGTGTGTCTTAGGGGCCCACGTCGCCATTGGGTGATATTAGGATCTTTTACTCCTTGCCTATACTCTGGGACTCTGATCTCTCTTCTATTCGGGTTAAATGAGTTTACTAAATCTAACATTAGGATCTCGTTATCACTTTCACCCGGAGAGCCCCTTATTACTGATGATCATCTGTTGCACGTGAAGACCCTGAAGATACTCTCCGGTGACAACCCGAGAACTTGTGTTCATCGCTTTTACAATTCCCTTTCATCGATAAACTCCTATGGATAACCACGTATACTCGCCATTCATACAATGTTTCCTAGTTGATATTACAAGATACCCCGAAATTCTCTCTGTTGTTCCGAGAATCCTTTGAGCTTACTGCCTTGCTGTTCTTTGTCACCTGAATACCCCTACGAATAATTCTCGCACTTACCGAGTATCCGGTCATCCCCAGTTGATTCAAGTATTCCACAATAGTCTTCAAAATACTATTCGATCTTTCGAAAATCCTCAGGAGCCTATTGCTCTTGAAATTCTTGTTTGCTTGCATTATGGTTAATCCCAAAATTCTCGTAATCTTATTGGCATCTCTTGTCATTATCATTTTGAGTCCGTTGATTCAATTTGTTGTGAATGCTCGCAATCCTCAATCATATCCTAGAATTCATTCTTCCGGCTCAGACGTCATGTTAAACGTGAGCTGGATCTCGACCAATCAAATCGTCATCGATTGTACCCCTAAGCCTACTCAACTTATCCATCCTTGATCAGAGCATTGCTTCTGATCCCTTGAATTTGAAATTATAATTCCTTTGCATTGAGCTTTGAGTTAGTCAGTTGCTTCTATAATCCAATGCCTTTGCATTGTTACTTCCTCTGGTTGTGTCCCGATGCTCACATCAGCTCTGTTATGGACCGACATATCCTTTAATGGATTTTATCCGACAATGTCCTTCATATTAAATAAGCTTGTGAGCTTTTCCTTGGATACATGATGCCTTTGGTAAATTGTATCCTCTGCTTTGTGAACCATGCCCTACTTTCGAGCTGGTATTATTTACTCCGAAGCTTGTGGTATAAGTTCCTAAGATGCCCTGATGGGTTGAACCTATGCTTTCCTTAAAATGTGTGAACTCGAAAGTTTTCACGAGTCATACTCTCCTGGTATTTTGCCATATAAAATTTCAACACTACAACTTCATCGAACGCGAGAAGTAAATGAAAGGATATGCATTGGAGAAGTGGGAGTCGACCTTGAACTTTGTGTTCATGCCCATGGACACGATGTAGATCTTATCATTAAAAGCTTCTCTTAAATTAATTATTCCCTTGGTATAAGTTCATCTTATATCTGGGATCTGGCCTTTTGCAATCGTGGTTCCGACCATGTTCTCCTTTAAATACCATTTCTCGTGCAAGTTTAAGCACTTGTCTTCTATAGAGCAATACCCCAATCCACCCTCTACTTTGATCTGTCGTCGAGTATTGCCCCCTGGTATCTCGAGACTATCACGGAACCGCATAACTTCTTATGAGTTCTTCATCAAGCACTACATTCTCACGGATTACTATTTTTCCTAGGTTTTGAGTGGTTAATCACTCGAGTACCCCGATAATTGAATCGAGTCCGCACTACGGTTCAACAACTTTTAGTAATGTTCCTTACTTACGGGTTTGTACCCGATCGCGTCATTCCTAGCCTGTTTGGCTATATCATTATCTTGATGATTTTAACTGTGCTACCTGGTCCTTATTCCCGGAGCACCACTTTCGACGATGAGCTAAGCTTATGTCGATTTTCCTCGTCATATCGTTTCACCTCGAACAACAAACTTGACCCCGAGTTTGTGTGCTACCCGTGGTTCCAATAACCTTCCGCTTTCATCATTCCTGTGACTTGATGTCATCTTCGATCAATTACATCTTCTTGAAAACCTCTCGACAAATTTGTCGTGATCATTGTCAACAATTTGACTTCTTCCAAGTTGTGTGTCGAAATTCAGGATGAGAAATTCCATCCTTGCCCCTCGATGAATTATGTTATCATCGACAATATTCTTACCTTCCCCCCAACACGAACTTGTTCATATTTTGTGATGTATCTTGATTTCCCCTGCTATCCAACTTATGTTATGTTCTACCGTGGAGTATTACCATTTTTGATGTCAAGAATGTCGTGAACATTACTCCACCTCTTAAGAATTCTTGGTACAGTGATACTTCTCACCATCACCATTCTTTCTTGGTCCCCGTGTAGTTTCTAAACGAAATACCGACAAATGGTCTGTGATGTGTAGATTCTAAACTTCTAGCAACCCTAATGCTTTGAAGTTATTGGTCTATAGTTCCATTCTACGTCTATGGCTTAATGAATCATCATTCAAACGTTGATCGTGCTACCTAGCCCATATTTCAGGTGCACATTTCAGCCAATGTTTAACTGTGTATGGTTTCCTCGAGCATACATCATTAAGTCATTCGATCTAGCAAATGTTATCTCCTTGTTCACATAGTTTTGGAAATCCATCTTTTGGAAGTCTCAATGGATTGTCGCTGAGTCAATCAGTCACCTCCTCACCTCTCCTTGATTTAATTATGAAACCTTGTTCGGAACTCGCTTCCATAGTTCATCTCCCGAGAATCTTCGATGTCGTTTCGACAATTTGTGTTGCACCTTTTCTTCTCAGGCCTCCTAAGTCTGAGTTATCCTGACACCAATCAGATCTGAATCTCGGTCAGATATGATGGTTGGAACATATTTCCAAGAGTTATAACATTGGCCTATTTATGACCCGGTAAGGTGATGATACCCAGCACACCTGGCGGGAGGCCCTATTGTTATAAGTTTTTCCTTTAGCAATGTTAGCTGTTCTTCCATGAGGAAATTGTAAGACTTATTCTATAAGTTGTTCCTGATGGATCCTTTTTGTTTCCAAATTATGATCTTTACCTGTTGACCATGTCAATGCTATCACAAAGCATGCCTATGGTACTCCGATATTCAACGGTAACATTCAAGCACAATGCTAAATGTTTCCTGCACAATTATCCAAACACCGCTGTATGGGTAATGTCATGAAAATTCTCTCCCATACCTAAAGAGTTTTCTACATTATATCATGTCATGGATATCATGCTCTGCTTGTCCTTGGGAAGGATATACCCTTGAAATATGTGTTTACACACATTTTTCTTTCCATTCTTCTGTTTAATCTGATAATCATATTTTCCTTTCCATTGTTTGGTTTAACCTTTCTGGTGATCTATATGATCTAAGCAGTAATATTCTCCTGCTTATGTAAACACCTCGGTGTACAACTCTGTCAGTAAGACCATGTTACTATTGTTAGTGACATTTCGGTAACCACCGATGGACGAGAACTTTGCCTAATGGTCCGCCTCGTTTCAACGAGCAGGAAAATGGTTCTCTTCGTCCCTCGCCCTTGGTACCGACGATGTTGCTGACATATAATCGACAGGCTACCCTCTGACATGTCTTACTATTATGACCGTGCAAGATGTCACCGTTCCTCCTACTTTTAATCCACATGGTGGGCCCATAACCCACAGTTCCACAGGATCGAAACCTGACTCTCCTGTGCACCCCCTGTTCCCAAATTTATTCATCGCGCGTGGCCTCGTATGTAATTCACGGACCATCGTCCTACTGATCTATACTGGCATCAGACATAATACTTATTCCGATTGCTTTGAACCCCTTTCACACTTTGTTTCAGGCTTCGAACGATTGCCTACCCGTTGAAACTTCTCATGGTACTTTCTTACTTGCTCTCGGCTTTTCTTAAGGTTTAGTTCGAGAGATACTTTCCGCCACCTTCCCCGATGATATTGACCAGATAGTAAACCCTGCAGAAGTCCGTTCCTCCAGAATACCCCTTACTCTGTCGTAAGTACGATGGAGTTCCCGAGGAAAGGACGACAACTTTATCATGATGATCTGAAACAGCAGAATGAAGACATCAATGTATTGGACCAGCCTCTTCGAGAAGAGCAAGCCAGGATGAGAAGACCCGCTAGATTCGTTACCAAACCTTCCCCCTTACTCCCCTCTTAAATCTTGGGATGAGATTTCTTGTAGTGGAGGAGAATTATGACGCCCGGATAATCAAGTTACAGTAAAACTCTGCTAACGATGCCACGTCACCATGATCACTTAGTTAACCTCGGGTTAATTCAAAAAAAAAAACGATTCAAAATTCAAATTCAAATTCAAGTCAAACAACTAAAGTTTTCAAAAGTCAAAACTAAAATGTTCTCAATGTGACAAATAAATCATGGATATTATTGGTGGAGAAACAACATCTTTATAAAATAATTAAATACCCCAAAGTGATTAAAACAACAGCTTAAACAATTAATTATACCCCTATTATATTTTACAAAATACTAAATTATTTTAGCTAGGTGCCAAAGTTATTGTGGCAGTAGTATATTTACAAATACTAAGTTAGGTGCTGGTGATAAATTTTACAAA
>NC_057796.1:398418103-398525210 GCF_018294505.1 Triticum aestivum | reverse complement strand
GTGAACGTTAAAATAAATAAATAAATAAATAAAAAAATAAAAAAATAAATAATAATAATAACTTAATTAATAAAAATTAATAAATAAATAAGTAAAGAAAATAAAAATAAAGTAATTAACTGTTAATTAATTAAGTGAATTAATTAGTTAATCAATTAAGATAATTAATTAGTTAATTAATTAAGTTAATTAATCCTGTTTAAATTAATTAAACAGTAATTATTTAGCTAAACACTAATTAACCTAAACAGTGAATGACAGGTGGGTCCCACTGGACCCACATGTCAGTTTGACTTAGTCAACCCTTGTTGACTGCTGATGTCAGCATGACATCATGCTGATGTCATAAATCCAAATTTTGAATTAAATTAAATAATTAATTAAATTCCAGAAATTAATAAAATCTTTAGAAAATCATATCTTTTAACCCGTAACTTGGATTAAAATATTTTCAACATGAAAGTTGCTCAGAACGACGAGACGAATCCGGATACGCAGTCCGTTCGTCCACCACACCTCCCTAACCTATTGAACTCGCAACTTTCCCCCTCCGATCCGACTGTCCGAAAACGCGAAACATCGGGAATACTTTCCCGGATGTTCCCCCCCTTCGCCGGTACCACCTACTGTCGCGTTAGGACACACCTCGCACTGTTCATTGTCATGTCACGCATCGTCATGCTTATGTTTGCATTGTATTTACTGTTTCTTCCCCCCTCTTCTCTCCGGTAGACTACGAGACCGACACTGCTGCTGCCCAGTTCGACTACGGAGTTGACGACCCCTCCTACTTGCCAGAGCAACCAGGCAAGCCCCCCCTTGATCACCAGATATCGCCTAGTATTCTCTATACTGCTTGCATTAGAGTAGTGTAGCATGTTACTGCTTTCCGTTAATCCTATCCTGATGCATAGCCTGACATTATTGCTACAGTTGTTACCCTTACCTGCTATCCTACTGCTTAGTATAGGATGCTAGCGTTCCATCAGTGGCCCTACACTCTTGTCCGTCTGCCATGCTATACTACTGGGCCGTGATCACTTCGGGAGGTGATCACGGGTATATACTATAAACATTATATACATGACACATGTGGTGTCTAAAGTCGGGTCGGCTCGAGGAGTACCCGCAAGTGATTCTGATGAGGGGGCTGAAAGGACAGGTGGCTCCACCCCGGTAGAGGTGGGCCTGGGTTCCTGACGGCCCCCGACTGTTACTTTATGGCGGAGCGACAGGGCAGGTTGAGACCACCTAGGAGAGAGGTGGGCCTGGCCCTGGTCGGCGTTCGCGGATGCTTAACACGCTTAACGAGTTCTTGGTATTTGATCTGAGTCTGGCCATTTGGTCTATACGCACTAACCATCTACGCGGGAGTAGTTATGGGTATCCCGGCGTCGTGGTATCAGCCGAAGCTTTCTTGACGTCAGCGACTGAGTGGCGCGCGCTGAATTGGACTGGAACGCCACTAGGCTAGGTCTGCTTCCGGCCGCGTACGCAACGTGCAGGTGTGCATAGGGCGATGGGCCCAGACCCCTGCGCGCATAGGGTTAGACCGGCGTGCTGACCTCTCTGTTGTGCTTAGGTGGGGCTGCGACGTGTTGATCTTACGAGGCCGGGCATGACCCAGGAAAGTGTGTCCGGCCAAATGGGATCGAGCGTGTTGGGTTATGGGGTGCACCCCTGCAGGGAAGTTTATCTATTTGAATAGCCGTGTCCCTCGGTAAAAGGACGACCCGGAGTTGTACCTTGACCTTATGACAACTAGAACCGGATACTGAATAAAATACACCCTTCCAAGTGCCAGATACAACCCGGTGATCACTCTCTAACAGGGCGACAAGGAGGGGATCGCCGGGTAGGATTATGCTATGCGATGCTACTTGGAGGACTTCAATCTACTCTCTTCTACATGCTGCAAGATGGAGATGTCCAGAAGCGTAGTCTTCGATAGGACTAGCTATCCCCCTTTTATTCTGGCATTCTGCAGTTCAGTCCACTGATATGCCCCTTTACACATATACCCATGCATATGTAGTGTAGCTCCTTGCTTGCGAGTACTTTGGATGAGTACTCACAGTTGCTTTTCTCCCTCTTTTCCCCTTTCTATACCTAATTGTCGCAACCAGATGCTGGAGTCCAGGAGCTAGAGATCCCGAGGATGATGCTACATGGAGTTCATCTTTGAGGAGTAGTTAGGAGGTCCCAGGCAGGAGGCCTTGCCTTTTCGATCGTTGCCATTTTTGTGCTAGCCTTCTTAAGGCAAACTTGTTTAACTTATGTCTTTACTCAGATATTGTTGCTTCCGCTGACTCGTCTATGATCGAGCACTTGTATTCGAGCCCTCGAGGCCCCTGGCTTGTATTATGATGCTTGTATGACTTATTTATGTTGTAGAGTTGTGTTGTGATATCTTCCCGTGAGTCCCTGATCTTGATCGTACACATTTGCGTGCATGATTAGTGTACGGTCAAATCGGGGGCGTCACAATGATCCATGACAATATACTTTATTTTAGATATAAGAAAACATAACCCATTATGTTGTCTTCCTTGTCCAACATCAACTCTTTAGCATGTCATATTTTCATGAGTGATCACAATCATAAAAGATATCCAAGATAGTGTATTTATATGTGATAACCTCTCTTTCCTTATTACTTCCTATTAATTGCAATGATGACCAAAACTATGTTTGTCAACTCTCTACAATTTTTAATCATCATACTCTTTATATGTGAAGTCATTACTCTCCATAAGATGAATAAGATCTCTTTGTTTCTTTGTTTAATTTTTTTCTTTTATTCCCTCAAGATCATAGCAAGATAATCAAGCCCTTGACTCAACACTAATCTTTATTATATATAGCTCACGGACTCGATTACATAGAAGGATCATAAGGCAAAACTCAAAACTAAATCACACTAAAACTTTATTCTACTAGATCAAGATATTACTAAAAGGATCAAACTAAGAAAAACGGTAAAGATAGGAGTGTGATGGTGATACGATACTGGGGCACCTCCCCCAAGCTTGGCAGTTGCCAAAGGGAGCGCCCATACCCATGTGATTATATCTCCTTCTTCGGAGGTGGCGATGATGGAGTTGTTGATGATGTAAATTGTGCTTTCAGCTTCTTCATATTGTAATTGAGAAGAGCAATTTCCTCCTTTAAATCATCGATCTCCGACTCCAGCTTCAAGATCTTGTCACATAAATCTCCTTTGCTTTTCTGACGAAAACGAGAAGGAATAGATCGATTGTTAGATAGTTTATCCCTCTTAGGGAGACTAGACTTCTTGAACTTCACGTGCATATCCCCAGGTTGAGGTAGAGGGACATCCTCCTCCTCTGAACTTGAATCGTTGATCCTCCTCAAATGAGCATCCTCCTCCTCATCCATAGTTCGACCACAAGTAGATAGATCCCCATAGGTCTTTGGGTCAGCAATGAGGTGTGATACATAGCTCTCACCGTCGGAATCCTGAGATGACATCTTGCTCCAAATCTGCGACAGAAAATAGCTCGAAACAAAAACAGAGGATATTTGCGTGGTATGGTGGTCAAAACCTTCGGGGGATTATATAATGAGTTTTTACTGACCAAAAGAAGTATCGTGCAAGAAAACGGAGTTCGGAGAGCGCACGAGGTGCCCACGAGGCAAGGGGGCGCGCCTCCCACCCTCGTGGAAGCCTCGTGTCCTTCCCGGACTACTTCTCATTTTCCTATTTTCTTAAATATTCCAAAACAGAGAAAAATTGCCATTAGAACTGTTTTGGAGTCGGTTTACTTACCATACCACATACCTATTCCTTTTCGGAGTCTGAAATGTTCTGGAAAGTGTCCCTTATGTATTCCTCCGGGGTTACGGTTTCAATAATATTAGTTTCAACATTTATAGGATTACCTGAAATATAATGTTTTATTCTTTGACCGTTCACCACCTTTGGATTTGTGACTTCGAAGTTGTTGATTTTTGTGGCACTGGAACGATAGACCTCCTCGATAACGTAAGGACCTTCCCATTTAGAGAGAAGTTTTCCTGCAAAAAATCTTAAACGAGAGTTGTATAGCAACACATAATCTCCTACATTAAACTCACGCTTTTGTATCCTTTTGTCATGCCATCTTTTAACTTTTTCTTTAAACAACTTGGCATTCTCATAGGCTTGGGTTCTCCATTCATCAAGTGAGCTAATGTCAAATAACCTCTTCTCACCGGCAAGTTTGAAATCATAATTGAGCTTTTAATGGCCCAATATGCCTTATGTTCTAGCTCGAGAGTTAAGTGACATGCTTTTCCGTAAACCATTTTATACGGAGACATACCCATAGGATTTTTATATGCAGTTCTATAGGCCCATAATGCATCATCAAGTTTCTTGGACCAATTCTTTCTATATCTATTAACAGTCTTTTGCAAAATTAATTTGAGCTCTCTGTTACTCAATTCTACTTGACCACTAGACTGTGGGTGATAGGGAGACGCAATTCTATGATTAACATCATACTTGGCAAGCATTTTACGAAAGGCACCATAAATAAAATGTGAACCATCATCAGTCATTAAATATCTAGGGACTCCAAACCTCGGAAAAATAACTTCTTTAAGAATCTTAATAGAGGTGTTATGATTAGCACTACTAGTTAGAATAGCTTCTACCCACTTAGTAACGTAATCAAAAGCAACTAAAATATGTGTATACCAATTAGAGGAAGGGAAAGGTCCCATATAATCAAAGCCCCAAACATCGAATGGTTCAATAACAAGTGAATAATTCATAGGCATTACTTGGCGTCTGCTAATATTACCAATTCTTTGACATTCATCACAAGACAAGACAAACTTACGGGCATCCTTGAAGAGAGTAGGCCAATAAAAACCGGATTGTAATACCTTATGTGCAGTTCTATCTCCAGCGTGGTGTCCTCCATAAGCCTCGGAGTGACACTTGCGTAGGATCTGTTCCTGTTCATGCTCAGGTACACAACGTCTAATAACACCATCTACTCCTTCTTTATAAAGGTGTGGGTCATCCCAGAAGTAATGTCTTAAATCATAGAAAAACTTTTTCTTTTGCTGCTATGTGAAACTAGGTGGTATAAATTTAGCAACAATGTAATTAGCATAATCAGCATACCATGGAGCAGTACAGGAAGCATTTATGACAGCTAATTGTTCATCAGGAAAGCTATCATCAATAGGTAGTGGGTCATCAAGAACATTTTCTAACCTAGACAAGTTGTCTGCAACGGGGTTCTCAGCTCCCTTTCTATCAATAATATGCAAATCAAATTCTTGTAGCAAGAGAAACCCATCTAATAAGTCTAGGCTTAGCATCTTTCTTTTCCATAAGGTATTTAATAGCAGCATGATCAGTGTGAACAGTTACTCTAGAATCAACAATATAAGGTCTAAACTTATCACAAGCAAAAATAACTGCTAAGAATTCCTTTTCAGTTGTAGCATAATTTCTCTGGGCATTGTCTAGGGTTTTACTAGCATATTGAATAACATTTAATTTCTTATCAACCCTTTTCCCTAGAACAGCACCTACAACATAATCACTAGCATCACACATAATTTCAAAGGGTAAATTCCAATCAGGTGGCTGAACGATAGGTGCAGAAATCAATGCTTTCTTAAGTATTTCAAATGCTTCTACACAATCATCATCAAAGACAAAAGGTATATCATTTTGTAATAGATTAGTCAGAGGCCGAGAAATTTTTGAGAAGTCCTTAATGAACCTCCTATAAAAACCGGCATGACCAAGAAAACTTCTTATAGCTTTGATGTCCTTGGGACATGGCATCTTTTCAATAGCATCAACTTTAGCTTTATCAACTTCAATACCTCTTTCAGAAATTTTATGCCCCAAGACAATACCTTCATTAACCATAAAGTGGCACTTCTCCCAATTCAAGACAAGGTTAGTTTCTTCACATCACTACAAAACTCGATCAAGGTTGCTCTAGCAATCATCAAAAGAGGATCCATAAACGGAGAAATCATCCATGAAAATCTCACAAATCTTTTCACAAAATTCAGAGAATATAGCCATCATGCATCTTTGAAAGGTAGCAGGTGCATTACATAAACCAAAAGGCATACGTCTATAAGCAAAAGTACCAAAAGGGCAAGTAAAAGTGGTCTTTGCTTGATCATCAGCTGACACGGGTATTTGAGAGAAACCAGAGTAACCATCTAGAAAGCAAAAATGTGTATGTTTGGATAATCTTTCTAGCATTTGATCAATGAATGGCAAGGGGTAATGATCTTTTTTAGTAGATTTATTTAATTTGCGGAAATCAATTACCATTCTATAACCTGTAATAATTCTTTGCGGAATCAATTCATCTTTATTGTTAGGAACGACAGTAATACCTCCCTTCTTAGGGACACAATGGACAGGACTTACCCACTGACTATCAGCAACGGGATAAATTATACCTGCCTCAAGGAGCTTTAATATTTCCTTTCTTACCACTTCTTTCATCTTAGGATTCAACCATCGTTGGTGATCAATAACCGGTTTGGCATCTTTCTCCAAATTTATTTTGTGTTGACTAATGCCCTTAAGATCATCAAGAGTATATCCAATAGGAGCACGGTGCTTCTTCAGAGTTTTCAATAATTTTTCCTCCTCCTTCTCTGAAAGGTTAGCACTAATAATAACAGGATATATCTTCTTTTCATCAAGATAAGCATATTTAAGAGTATCAGGCAATGGTTTAAGCTCAAACACGGGATCACCCTTGGGTGGAGGAGGATCCCCTAGGATTTCAACAGGAAAGTTGTGTTTCAGAGTAGGTCCCTGTTTAAAGAATACTTCATCTATTTCCCTTCTTTCATTCATAAACATATCATTTTCATGGTCTAGCAAATATTGTTCTAAAGGATCATTACGAGGCACAAAAATAGAAGCAAGACCAATAATTTCATCCTTACTAGGCAATTCCTCATCACGGGGTTGTCTACGAAATTTAGAAAAATTAAACTCATGAGACATATCATCCAAACCAATAGTAACAACATCCTTTTCGCAGTCTATCCTAGCATTGACAGTATTCAAGAAGGGTCTACCAAATATAATGGGACAAAAACTATCTTGTGGGGAACCAAGAACAAGAAAATCAGCAGGATATTTAACTTTCCCACACAAGACTTCAACATCTCTAACAATCCCGATCGGTGAAATAGTATCTCTATTGGCAAGCTTAATGGTGACATCAATTTCTTCTAACTCAGCGGGTGCAATATCATGCATAATTTCTTGATATAAAGAAATAGGTATTGGACTAGCACTAGCACCCATATCACACAAGCCATGATAACAATGATCTCCTATTTTAACAGAAATAACAGGCATGCCTACCACAGGTCTATGTTTATCTTTAGCACTAGATTTAGCAATTCTAGCAGTTTCCTCACAGAAATAAATAACATGCCCATGGATATTATCAGCCAAGAGATCCTTAACCATAGCAATATTAGGTTCGACCTTAATTTGCTCAGGAGGTGTATAAGTTCTAGTATTACTCTTACGAACCACAGTTGAAGCTTTAGCATGATCCTTTATTCTAACAGGGAAAGGTGGTTTCTCAAAATAAGCAGTAGGAACAATAGGATCATTATAAGTGATAGTCTTTTCTTCAACTTTAATAGGTTCAACTACTTTTACTTCTATGGGAGGATGATATTTAAACCACTTCTCCTTAGGGAGATCAAGATGAGCAGCAAAAGATTCACAAACAGAAGCTACTATCTCAGAGTCAAGTCCATATTTAGTGCTAAATTTACGGAAAACATCGGTATCCATAAAATATTTAACACAATCAAACTTAGGTGTTATACCTGACTCCTTACCTTCGTCAAGATCCCAATCTTCAGAGTTGCGTTTAATTCTTTCCAATAAATCCCATTTGAACTCAATAGTCTTCATCATAAAAGAGCCAGTACACGAAGTATCGGACATGGAGCGATTGTTGTCAGAAAGCCGAGCATAAAAATTTTGAATAACCATTTCTCTTGAGAGCTCATGATTGGGGCATGAATATTACATTGACTTAAGCCTCCCCCAAGCTTGAGCGATGCTTTCTCCTTCGCGAGGCCAAAAATTATATATATTATTACGATCACGATGAACAAGATGCATAGGATAACTTCTGATGAAATTACAATTTCAATCGCTTGTAGTCCCATGATCCCATATCATCACATAGCCTATACCATGTCAATGCATCTCCCTTCAAAGATAAAGGGAAGACCATCTTCTTGATAACATCATCGGGCATACCTGCAAGCTTAAATAATCCACAAACTTCATCCACATAGATTAAGTGTAAATCGGGATGCAATGTTCCATCTCCTGCAAACGGATTAGCTAGCAGTTTCTCTATCATACCCGAAGGAATTTCAAAGTAAAAAATTTCAATAGGTTCAGTAGGTTGAGGAGCAACTATTTTCTCTACCGGTCGGGGTGAAGATACCCCGAACAAGCCCCTCAAAGGATTACTTTCCATAGTAACAAGTGACATTAAATTTCAGCACACTATATAAAATTTTCCTTACCAAATTCCACCTACCAAAGGCGCTTCACTCCCCGGCAACGGCGCCAGAAAAGAGTCTTGATGACCCACAAGTATAGGGGATCTATCGTAGTCCTTTCGATAAGTAAGAGTGTCGAACCCAACGAGGAGCAGAAGGAAATGATAAGCGGTTTTCAGCAAGGTATTCTCTGCAAGCACTGAAATTATCTGTAACAGATAGTTTTGTGATAAGGTAATTTGTAACGGGTAACGAATAACAAGTGTAAATAAAGTGCAGCAAGATGGCCCAATCCTTTTTGTAGCAAAGGACAAGCCTGGAAAAACTCTTATATAGAGAAAAGCGCTCCCGAGGACACATGGGAATTATCGTCAAGCTAGTTTTCATCACGTTCATATGATTCGCGTTCGGTACTTTGATAATTTGATATGTGGGTGGACCGGTGCTTGGGTGCTGTCCTTACTTGGACAAGCATCCCACTTATGATTAACTCCTATTGCAAGCATCCGCAACTACAAAAGAAGTATTAAGGTAAACCTAACCATAGCATGAAACATATGGATCCAAATCAGCCCCTTACGAAGCAACGCATCAACTAGGGTTTAAGCTTCTATCACTCTAGCCACCCATCATCTACTTATTACTTCCCAATGCCTTCCTCTAGGCCCAAACAATGGTGAAGTGTCATGTAGTCGACGTTCACATAACACCACTAGAGGAAAGACAACATACATCTCATCAAAATATCGAACGAATACCAAATTCACATGACTACTAATAGCAAGACTTCTCCCATGTCCTCAGGAACAAACGTAACTACTCACAAAGCATATTCATGTTCATAATCAGAGGGGTATTAATATGCATAATGGATCTGAACATATGATCTTCCACCAAATAAACCAACTAGCATCAACTTCAAGGAGTAATCAACACTACTAGCAACCCACAGGTACCAATCTGAGGCTTTGGGACAAAGATTGAATACAAGAGATGAACTAGGGTTTTAGAGGAGATGGTGCTGGTGAAGATGTTGATGGGGATTGGCCCCCTCCCGATGAGAGGAGCGTTGGTGATGACGATGACGATGATTTCCCCCTCCCGGAGGGAAGTTTCCCCGACAGAACAGCTCTACCGGAGCCCTAGATTGGTTCCGCCAAGGTTCCGCCTCGTGGCGGCGGAGATTCTTCCCGAAAGCTTGCTTATGATTTTTTCTCGGACGAAAGACTTCATATAGCAGAAGATGGGCACCGGAGGGCCACCAGGGGGCCCACGAGGCAGGGGGCGCGCCCCCACCCTCGTGGCCAGGGTGTGGGCCCCCTCTGGTATTTTCTTCACTCAGTATTTTTTTATTATTTCCTGAAATGACTTCCGTGGAGTTTCAGGACTTTTGGAGTTTTGCAGAATAGGTCTCTAATATTTGCTCCTTTTCCAGCCCAGAATTCCAGCTGCCGGCATTCTCCCTCTTTATGTAAACCTAGTAAAATAAGAGAGAATAGGCATAAGTATTGTGACATAATGTGTAATAACAGCCCATAATGCAATAAAGAACGATATAAAAGCATGATGCAAAATGGACGTATCAGTTTTCCCATTATTTCCCTTTTCAACCAAAGATCGGTTGGGTATCCATTCTCTACTACTTCCCCCCTGTTATTTCCTCTTTGAATCAAGTCCTTGATTCATGCTACGAGTTTCCCCCTTTCTTCGTTGTTTGAACCAAGTCCTAGATTCGAATGCATGAAGTAGCTTTACCTCTAATAATACTAAAAATTTAGGTGGATTTGGAAGAGCTGATGGAAGTAGAAAAAGATGCACATGCAGACACGTGGGGAGCTGGGGCAGTAGAGCAAGGCCACTTTCGAAGAACTTATACCTGAGGGTCGTCGGGATGTCGGCGGCGGCAGGTCGGATCTGCGCACAATACGACAGGGAGGAAGAAGGGTCGGAGGACCTCCCGAGCCAGCGCTGTGTCGGAGAGAACAACACAGGCAGTGGATCGGGCCCCGCCGGCAGCTGTGGGTTTCCTCCCTCTCCGGCGATGACCGCGTGAACGATGCACCTTAGTACTCTACACACACCGGCCGAAGGGATCCGGCCGGATCTGTGACCAGTGGTGAGCAGAGAGAAAATGTCGCTACCGCTGTCTTGTTTAGATCTGGAGAGGACGAGAGAACGAAGAGAGCAACCCTAGTAAAGCAAGCGCTCAGGCCCCTGCGTACATATATAGTGGAGTGATTATCTTTTTCTCTCCACAACAAGTGTTTCAATTTGTGTACGTGGCACTAAAGAAAAGAAACTCTCTATTTAAGGTGACTAACTGTACGACTCCTAGTTACTAATAGTAGTATTGTTCACTTGTGCTCCCCGGCCCTCCATTCATTGAACAAACCCACGGGTGAATAAACATACAGTACTAGTATTTGTATAGAACGAACAAGCTCGAACTATTTTCGCATAGTTAAAAGTTGAGGGTGGGGCTTTTGCCGGGCAGTACACGCGGTAGTTTTCGTGTAGGCGGTTTGACAGAGAAGCAAGGAGTAAGGTTGTCAGAATCGTGATTTTGAATCGGATCAGAGCTCTGATGGTAGGATCGCAAATCATAGAATCTTCACTATCAGGATCGTAAAAACATAGATTCTATGAAATAAAATCGTAGAATCATAGGGGTTAATTTGGATCGTAAAGTCGTAGAATCGTATAACAGAATCACGATTCTGACAACCTTGGCAAGGAGGGTGAGGGAGTAGCGGATTCAACTTACTTACTGCTGGAAAGGTCGGGCTGTGCGATTTGACGGCGCGTTACTGCTGAAAAGACTTGTGATATGACTACTCACTATAGTCATGAATTACTGGCGCTACGATCGGGGTGATGCCCCCCTTCCGTTCCGCACTCTAATCTGGTGCATGACACATCGACCCGGATGTTGGCTCTCCCACATGTCGGCGAAGTACGTAGTAAGAAGGAGCAAAGAATCAAGCGATATATATAGTGTATATACTAGTACTACTACTCATGTCGGAGGAGTGCAAACCACGGCAACCCAGTGAATCAGCAGTGCAAACCACGGCAGCCCAATGAACCAGCAGTAGAAAACAATGTGGTGATATTGCCATAAAAAACAATGTGCTACGGTCCAGACTGTAGCATGTATAGTACTACTCCTCTTTGTTTGGATCCCTGAGTTAGAGCTAGTTTGGGTTGAAATAGCCTCAAAGTATCCAAACTGGAGGGGTTAGTTTGAGCTAGTTTGCTCTAACCCAGCTAAAAAAACTAGCCCAGTGGAGAGGTTCTAATTCGGTTAGTTCTCCTCGGGCCCACTAAAAGAGAACTAAAAAAATCTCCCCTGCCTGCACTAGATCGCTCCCTCCCCCCCTCGCATGACTCCTCTCTGTTCCCCATCGGGCCGCCCGCCCATGCGCCGCTCCACTGCTCGCCCTCTCTCTCCTCCGGCCACCGCCCACTCCCTCCGGCCTTCGCCGCCCTCCTCCGGCTTCCGAAGCTCGCCCCGCTCCTCCTTCACCGGTCGTTTTTCTCCCTCTGTCGTGCGCGGCGGCGGCGCATCTACCAGGGAGGTCGCGAGAGGGGTGAGTTTGTTCGTTCCTTCTTTGTCTCACAGCCATATCATTGATCTTGCTCACTCTAGCGCTAATTCTTATTTGGAAAAGTAGATCCCGATTAAACTTGGTATAGATTTGTGGTGCACGCATGGAATTGTTTGATGCTGTTTGAGGAGGTAATAAATCTTTCTAGAGGCCCAAAGATTCAATTCACCTTTCTAGGTATTTCAGTTTCAGCTTGCATTATTTCTAGAGGCCCAAAGATTCAGTTCACCTTTCTAGGTATTTCAGTTTCATGCTTGCATTATTTCTAGAGGCCCAAAGATTCGGTTCGCAGTCGTCGGCAAGCGGCCCTGCTACCCATGCCGGTGTCGACCTCAACTCACAAGCACTGGCGTCGGAGGGGTTCCCGGGGCTTGGGCTCTATAGAGCCTTCCTCCAGAGCGACGATGGCGAGCTCCTCCCTGGGTGCGTGAGGGGCTCCGGGCTCCCTCCCTATCATGAATGACTTCCGTGATGAGTTAGCTCAAGCTTCATGGAGTGTTTTTTTTGTGAAGCTTGATTGACGACTTGTATGTTTAAG
Source organism: Triticum aestivum (assembly GCF_018294505.1). Taxonomy (NCBI): domain Eukaryota; kingdom Viridiplantae; phylum Streptophyta; class Magnoliopsida; order Poales; family Poaceae; genus Triticum; species Triticum aestivum. The sequence goes on along the minus strand of NC_057796.1, from coordinate 398,512,517 downwards.
TGGGATATCTCATTTGTATGGACAAAGTAAAATTTATCATGTTTTGCATGCTTGATTTGTAAAGATGGTTCATTTATGTCAATTGTGAGCGGGAGGAGGCCACAAAAGAGCCGGCCACACTGAATCCGGCAGGAAATAGGGTCCAAAGTAGTCAAATGATTGAGAAAGAGCATTTATTGTCAATCTAACCCTGCCATCCATACACCTCTTTGGTTAGAGTTAGTTCAGGGTTAGAATCTAACTGTAACCTCTAACTAAGTTAGAGTTCTCCTCGTCTCGGTTCATCGCCATCATACTTTCCCCATTCCTGTGTTTTCAGTATCTTGCGAATCAAAGAGGCCCTTAGACTGGATTAGGTTCGGTCGTTTCTTATAAACGTGTTATGTCCAAAATTTAATGAACGTGCTCCGGTTTCTATGAAAATAATCCGGTTTCATGTAGTAATTCATTTATTTATTTATTCTTCCGTGGGGGGTTTGCATGTAATTCGTGAGGTCTAAAATGTAAAGTACCCCGGCATATGCTCTGAGTCGTCCATGCACTACGACCCAGATGCTCTATGTCCCACATGTCAGCGAAAGGGAGCATGTGGAAATAGCCTAGGAGTACATATAGGAGGATAAATGCGTGAAAAAATATGTACTGTGAAGCATAGTTGCGGTTCGAAAAGGAGACCTAAAGTGATGATAGGTATAGGTCGCACACACCCAACTAGTGGTACTAGACACACGACTACTTTTTCCCTCAAAAAAAGAGGTACGAGTGCTCAGTACTCCTATTCTATCAACACGAGTCCCATCTGACAACAACGTCCGTGCTACAGCTAGCTCTTCTTCCTCGTTTCTCTCTTCTAATTCTAATAGCTAGATGCCCGTGCGTTGCACGTAACATCAAGATGCATTCGTATGAGTACTTTCTCTTGTGAGAGAAAAGGATGAACGAGGGAAGGCCTTAGTTTCCTTCCTATCCGTCAGATATAATTCAGACGGCCTATATTGCAGGATGAACGTGGAGAGGGTTGTGTGTACCTTTTTGCAAAATTTCCATAGTTTCCTTCCTATCTGTCAGATATAATTCGGACGGTCTATATTGCAGGATGGCAGGCACACCATCATGACCAACTCCGTTTTTGTAAGAGTAGAGTAGAAACTCAGCCGATGTGCGGTGGGCGGGGTGGGGATTTGCCGGTGGTCGGTTTGCTCAACTGCGGCCCCACCTCACAGTGAAAACGTTACGACTGGAATAAAACTGCCATATGTACTATACTAATAAAACATTAAGGCCACAAGGCGATGCAGTGCTGGTTACAGGAGACAGGAAGAAAGATGCATCCATCGGTGACGTCCACCTCCTCGACTCAGGGCGCCGGCCCACCGAACGGCGGCTAAGTAGCAGCGGCTTTCGTGGCCAGGTCGACGTGCTTCTGAACAATTGCGTCCAAAGATTCCAGCCGTTGGAAGAAGGCCAACGTCAATCTGTCCTCGCTGGCCTTGTAGTGGCCTATGTATACGATTTCCTCATAGACGTGGATGTGCAGGTCGACGGTTTCTTGCATGACGAGGCGCTGCGTGGCGAGCGCGGCCTCGAGGTGCACATTCTTCGTCGCGACCTCCGGCACCTGCAGGGCCACCAGGGCTTGAAAGAGTTCGTCACCATGGGGGCCGATGAGGGTGGCAGGCAATGAGGAGCCTGGGAGCACGGGCTGGAGTAGTACGACAAGGTCATCCGCGCACTTCTTGAGGGCGGTGAACTTGCGGATGGAGTGGACCATCATGTCGTCCATGCGAGAGGCGAATCCGGCGTCGGCGAGGGCTATGACACCGGCGGTCACCAGCACCATGTGGAAACGCTGCGCGGTGCGGGGTCGCATGCCAGCGTTTTGAATGATTTGGCACAGCCAACTACCGCTCGCGTCCATCGCCTCCATAGGTGCTTGTGGCTTCTGGTCACTTGGTCTTGGATTGGAGTGAGCAGTGTTGTGTAGAGACTAGGAGTAGATGGATTGGAGTGGTCGGGCGCCTTTATATGAGAGTCCAAACTCTGTTGCATTCACATCGTGCTGGCTCTATTCTGCTTCTCCAATTAATTCCCTCTGCATGCTAATTGAGGATGCATCATTGACCGTTTAACGTCTCGGGAACCGCTACCATCTCCCTCCTTGGCATTCAAGCCGTATCAATGTAATTGCGGGTCGAGAAGAGACTAGTTACTAGTACATTGTGCACCGCGACCGTGTGGGGGTGCGACGCGAACGGCACAGGCATGCTGTACTTGTTCCACTTTCTCATTTTGAACTCGTGACTTGTAGTAACGCTCAATTTTGAATATACTTTATAAGTTTGGTTGTTGCGCCAATATATACAGCACTCCCTCCATGTAGGTTGGGTCGCTGAAGTCAAAATTAGACACAAAACACGATGGTGACGGACCAGTCTACCTCCGTCCTGGTTTATTGCTCCCCATCTTAATATGTGCCAAATTTTGACCATAAATTTGACTAACAAAAGGTTCATGCATGTCACCAAAATTATATCATTTAAAACTATGTTCAAATACAAATCAAATGATATAATTTTTGTTGACATGCACTAACATTTTATCAGTTAAATCTTTGGTCAAAATTTAGCACAAATTACAAAAGGGACTAATAAACCAGGACCTAGGTACTAGTACACCAGGTCGAAGACAGTGATACTACAAATAATTAACGCCAAATAAGAGCAAGGGATCACACATGTCATTTACGACTGGAATAAAAATGACATACACTAATAAAACATTAAGGCCACAAGGCGATGCAGTGCTGGTTACAGGAAGCAAGAAGAAAGATGCATCCATCGACGACGTGCACCTCCTTGACTCAGGGCACCGGCCCACCGAATGGCGGCTAAGTAGCAGCGGCTTTCGTGGCCATGTCGACGTGCTTCTGAACAATGGCGTCCAAAGATTCCAGCCACTGGAAGAAGGCCAACATCTTTTTGTCCTCGCTGGCCTGGTCGTGGCCTATGTAGACAATTTCCTCGTAGACGTGGATGTGCAGATCGACGGTTTCTTGCATGGTGAGGCACTGCACGGTGAGCGTGGCCTCGAGGTGCACATTCTTCGTCGCGACCTCCGGCAGCTGCAGGGCCACCAGTGCTTCAAAGAGTTCTTCACCTTGGAGGCCGATGAGGGTGGCACGCAACAAGGAGCCCGGGTGCATGGGCTGGAGCAGTACGGCAAGGTCGTCCGCGCGCTTCTTGACGGCGGTGAACCTGCGGATGGAGTCGACCATCATCTGGCGCATGCGAGAGGCGAAGCCGGCGTCGACGAGGGCTATGACGCCATCGGTCTCCAGCACCATCTGGAAATGCTGCACGGTGCGGGGCCGCAGGTCGGCGTCTTGGATGACCTGGCACAGCCGACTGCCGCACGCGTCCATTGACGCCATGGGTGCTTGTGGCTTCTGGTCACTTGGTCTTGGTCTTGGATTGGAGTGGGCAGTGTTGCGCAGAGACTAGGAGTAGATGGATTGGAGTGGTGGGGCGCCTTTGTATGAGAGTCCAAACTGCATTGCATTCACATCGTGCTGGCTCCATTATGCTTCTCCAATTACTCCTACCTCTGCATGCTAATTGAATGCGGAGGCATCATTGACCGTTCAACGTTTCAGGAACCGCTACCCTCTGCGTCGTTGGCATTCAAGTCGTATCAACGTAAATGCGTGTCAAAAAGAGACTAGTCAGTAGTAGTATACTCAATATTGTGCACGGCGACCAAGGCGGAGAGGAAAACGAGAGAACTATGTATTTATTTACGGTGTAGATTCACTCATTTTGCTCCATATGTACTCATTCAGGGTGTAGTGTAGTCACTTGTTGAAATCTCTAGAAAGGCAAATACTACTCCTTTCCGGTTTACAGGGCTATACTAGAAAGTGTACTACAATAGTGGGCTTATAGCCTGCTTACATAGCAATTTTGTCTCATGCAAGAGCCTGGCTATATGCGTGCTCCAAGGCTCCGCACCACGCCCCACCCCTACACAAAGAATGCCACGCGAGCGTTCGCAACTGCCACGTTCGGGTTGCACTTGGCTCTTCGCCTCTTCGAGAAGACGAACAATGATGTTGCTACTACTTCTACAGTATCAAATCCACTGCTGCATGTCCGTCCACCGCGTGCGGGAGGGACAACTTGTTGTTGTAGTAGTAGTATAAGCAAAAGCCTGTCTTCGTTTGCGAGCCACCTCGCGCATGGGCGAGGGAGAAGGCATGTAGTAGTAAAATCAAGCTTCTCCTCGTTGTACGAGTTGACGCGACACATCATAGCACTGGCCCCACATGCTTGCCTCTAAACTTGGCTAAAAGACCCGCAGTGTGCAATATATTTGCTACAACCTCTAACATTTACCCCACCACAAATTAAAATATATATTCCTGTCTTGACCAGATGACCGTGCAAACTAGAATCACCAGGATGACAGGTAGGGCCAGCAGATTATTTTAATCAAAAAAATGCTTTGAGATGGCCTCATAGCATGGATCCGACCCCAACGATTTTAAACTTAGAGGCACAGTACACGCTATCCTAGACTACTCTACACATGAAACTGCCACACGAGCGTCCGGGCTGTGCTTGGCTCTTCGCCTCTTCGGGAAGTCGAACAATGATGGAGTACTACTGCAGTGTAGTACTACAATATGATTCTGGCCATCTGACACCGAATGAACTGCTGCATGTCCACCGTGTGCGGGAGGGAGAGCGTGTAGCGAAAGCTTCTCCTAGTCCTGCCAGCCACCACGCTCATGGGCGAGGGAGGGACGCAGCTTCATTGACTTACTGCTCCTGCCTTTGCGTGTATGACAGGTGGGCCCAACAGGTGGGTGGCCCACCTATCATACAGCCAAAGGCAGGTGCAGTTAAGGCACCGGAGCTCAGTCCATGAGGGAGAGGGCTTTGTAATCAAACTTCTCGTTGTTGTACGAGTTGACATGACACATCAAAGCACTGCACTCGATATATTTCAATAATTTCCATTTACCGATGCATTAATTACAACACATGCATACATGACGTGACTTTCCTTTTGATACTTGCATGTGTTGATTTAATGCACCTTGAAGTAGTATGAATACGTGACGGTAAAGCTTTGTAATGCCCCGGCTATAAAGCGAGAGATGGTTGTTCACGAGGAGGGCGAGATCATGCCGACGGAACATGACCCGACGATGGAGCTCTCTATGGTCTCGATGGACCTCACCTTGCTCCACTGCCCCTTGTGCCTCCGCCCCTTGAAGCCTCCAGTGTATGAGGTTCGAATACACCTCTTCCATTTGGCTGATCGAGGAAGGTGCAGGTTTCTTGATTGATGTGCTGTTCAATTGATTTGTGCAGTGCAAGGGAGGGCACCTGGCCTGCGCGGACTGCCGCGTCGAGCGCCCTGGGAACCAGCGGCAGTGTCAGAAGTGTGAGCGTGGCGGTGGCTTCAACGTGCAGAACACGGCAGTGGACGCCGTCCTCTCCTCGGTGAGGGTGGAGTGCCCGCACGAAGGCTGTGGGCTCTACGTCACTTACCACAAGCTCGCCGATCACCAGAGCGTGTGTCCGCTCGCGCCCTGCAAATGCCTCGTGCCCATCTGGGGCTACGAAGGCCTGCCGCCGACGCTCTCCCACCACATCAGCACCGTGCATCCCATGCCAGTGCACAGGATCCAGTACGGCAAGGTGCTCTAGCTGCAAGTGCCACTGTCGGAGCCACGGCTCTTGCTGTTCGCGGAAGAGGACGGCTGATGTCGCTTGAAGCTACGTCGGTATTTCCCCAAAGAGGAAGGGATGATGCAGCATAGTGGTGGTAGGTATTTCCCTCAGATATGAAACTAAGGTTATCAAACCAGTAGGAGAACCAAGCAACACAATGTAAACAGCCCCTGCACACAAATAACAGTCACTCGCAACCCAACTTGTTAAAGGGGTTGTCAATCCCTTTCGGGGTACGACGCCACAAACGGTGTGTGGACGGGATAAAGTTGAAATAGATTGAAATAATAGATCGCAAATAAAATAAAGTGCAGCAAAGTATTTTTGTATTTTTGGTTTAATAGATCTGAATAAAAAGAGCAAATAAAATAGATTGCAAAGCAAATATATGAGAAAGAAGACCCGGGGGCCGTAGGTTTCACTAGTGGCTTCTCTCGAGAAAATAGCAAACGGTGGGTAAACAAATTACTGTTGGGCAATTGATAGAACTTCAAATAATTATGACGATATCCAGGCAATGATCATTACATAGGCATCACGTCCAAGATTAGTAGACCGACTCCTGCCTGCATCTACTACTATTACTCCACACATCGACCGCTATCCAGCATGCATCTAGTGTATTAAGTTTATGGAAAAACGAAGTAATGCAATAAGAACTATGACATGATGTAGACAAGATCCGTTTATCTATGGCGGTAGATATAGATCCCATCTTTTTATCCTTAGTAGCAACGATACATACGTGTCGGTTCCCTTTCTGTCACTGGGATCAAGCACCGTAAGATCGAACCCACTACCGGGCACCTCTTCCCATTGCAAGATAAATAGATCAAGTTGGCCGACCAAAACCCAAATATCGGAGAAGAAATACGAGGCTATAAGAGATCATGCATATAAGAGATCAAAGAAACTCAAATAACTTTCATGGATATAAAAAGATATAACTGATCATAAACTCGAAGTTCATCAGATCCCAACAAACACACCGCAAAAGAGTTACATCATTTGGATCTCCAAGAGACCATTGTATTGAGAATTCAGCGAGAGAGAGGAAGCCATCTAGCTACTAACTACGGACCCGAAGGTCTACAAAGAATTACTCACGCATCATCGGAGAGGCACCAATGGAAGTGGTGAACCCCCACTACAAAAAAATATACTTCCGTGATGATACGTGTTTGTCACAGTAGGTCACGTTTTCTGTCATGCATGTACATCCATGACAAATTTATGACAGAATCAAGATAGTCATACCTGTGCTGTCGTAGAAGTGTTCCATGACATTACCAAAATTATCATCACGGAAGTGTCCACTTCCATGACGATAAATCGTGCGTCACAGAAGTGCTTTCGTCAAGGGTGACCGACACGTGGCATCCACCGTAACGGAACGCTGTTAAGCTATCGGGTCCGGTTTTGGATCCGATAACCCATTAACAGCCCCGACCAATGGGGATTTTCCACGTGTAAAATCATCATTGGCTGGAGGGAACACGTGTCAGCTCGCCGTTGGGACAGATGTCATCCACTCATTGGACCCAACAGAGGCCCATTCCTGTGAAAAGGCCGGCCCGCTTGACTTGGTCAAAAGGTGGCGGTCCGGCCCACGGCAAGCCTGTTAACGGCCTGTTCGCATATAGCCCATTTAGAGCCCGCTAACCCAGGGCCCGTTTACGGCCTATCCGAATTAGGCCCAGTAGCGTCATCTGGGCCGTCCAATATAATTCCAGCCCATTTTAACTTCCGGCCCATGTATGGCCCATGATGTCTTTCGGCCCATATGAGGCCCTTAGTAACCCTCGGCCCATTAACGGCCCGTGGTAAAACTGGCCCGTAATGAACAGTGTATCACTTTATACCCATTAACGGCCCATTTTACCATTGGGCCGTTTCCAGCCCATGTTATCTTTCGGCCTTCTCAGGGCCCATTTATTCTTGGGCTCATTTCCAGCATTCGTTTACTTACGGCCCGTTACAGGCCTTTTGTGCTTGTGGGCCAAATTCAGCCCGTGGATACAGTCGGCCCGTTTGTGGCCCGTTAATCTGTTGGGCCATTTTCATAGCATCATCAAATACGGCCGATTAATGGCCCGTTATGGTCAGCCCATAAAACGTACGATTTCCACTCTAGCCCGTTTACGACCCCTTATACGGCCCGTACAAGGCCCATAGATGAGACAGCCCGTAGCAGGCCCATTGACCCGACGGCCCACATAAGGCCCATTGATCCGACGGCCCATAGAAGGCCCATGGATCCGCTGGCCCATGGAAGGCCCATGGATCCGACAGCCGATAGAAGGCCCACGGATCCGACAGCCCATAGAAGGCCACGAATCCAACGGCCATAGAAGGCCAGGGATCGTCCGTCCCGTAGATGGCCCATGGAACGTACGGCCTCTGGAGGGCCATGGTCACTACAACGTTTGGGCGAGTTGGCCCCCGTTTGAACGATATAGCATATTCAAAGAATTATCCTACTCTATACTATCACCTCTAAAAAACATACACTATACAATAAAGAGACTAAGGCATAGAAACGTAGAATAATCCTACACTATACAATAAAGAAATTACAGCCGATTATACCCACTGGGCATTATGGTTCGGCACCAGTGATAATAAAGCATACACAAACAGCAAATTACATACATTGGGCAAATACAGCTCATACATCATGGACGCGCATCAACATAACTTACCATTTGAACTATAATCTCTTCAGAAAATAGGATTGGCCGGATTTAGATAGCACAAATTTTAGTCTGCAAAATCTCCAATTCCTTCGTTGTTACCTCAGTGTCTTGTTTCATTTTTTTGACTCCTGCATCTAATACCTACATGTCTAGTCTCAACTTGTTGATTGTACGTTCAGAATCATGTACACGTTGTCTTGCCACCTCTAGTTGATGCTCGAGAACATCAGCACATTCCAATTCCAATCCATAATCATTCGGTAACGGCCATGCCGCACTGCTCCCAGATCTTTGTGTTGATGTCACTTCATCCTGAAATGTTTCTGTAAGTACACATGCCTAGGGCAAAAATATAGTTACAACAGTGAAGCGAGCAAGACAGACTATTTTGTACATGGCAAAAAAGGACTAACAATAATGTTACACGTCATGAAGCATAAGCAGGTGATATTTTAAAAATTATAAAAAAGGTAGTATGTGCAGCCTGCATATAGAAATCTCTCTTAGCTCACCAGAGGAGCATGATGTTGGGGCCCAATCCAAAACACAGACAAGTTACAAATTTAGACAGCACGTTGCGTAGAAGTAAGCAAGCAGTTGGCCATTCTGTAGCTCAATTAAAGTCTTAGGGAGCATAACGAACAGCAGAGGATTTCATACAAACATACTACAGCAAGCAAAACTATGCAATCATTAGCCTAGTATAAACTAGATTGTGAGCCTCATTCAATAATAGTTGGTTAATAGACTTCAAAGCTTCAGGCACACTTCGGCAGAGTAATTAAATGGTAAGGCCTTTAATTATGTCAACTAATAGTTATACAAGTACCCAACATCAGGCATCATTCTTTGGGCATCTCATTAACTGAGGACAAATAAAGCAATTGAAAAGAGCAAATTAACTATGCCTGAAACAAACAAGGAATTGAACTGTTGAGTTGGATACAGTGACTTACCTTAACAGGTTGAAGAGGCTCAGTGCAGCTCCTACTTCTCTTGCAAGGCTCCTTCCTAACATCTTGTACTTGGAAATCCTCAATCTTATCTTCATTGCACCCCCTCTGCAAGGTGACACAAACTAGTTACTCATCTCCTTGGAAGATAAATATGCATACTTTCCAGTCTGTGAACACAAAAGGATGAGATTATAACAAAACAACACCACATAATGAAACATGATGCATCTCTTGCACTTGCACACAATGAAATGAGCATTTACTATGTCTGCACTATGTAAAAACTAGGCATACCTTCGAACTGGATCTCCAGGTACTCTTGGAGAGCCTACTTTAGTGTACAGCCAAACCTTTATGTCACCTATGAGTTAGAAAAGGCCCCACTACAGCAGCCCGTAGTGTTTAAATCGTTGACAAGCTCTGTTAGAGTGTTAGGTCAAGAACAACAAGTAATCAAAGCAAACAATCCTAGTATGGCTGGCTGATGCAAACAAGCAATTGAACAGATGTGTGAGCAAATCTTACATATCAAGAAAAGAAGCAAAGAAGGAGGCTTAAAAACCATCACTTGACTGAGCAGATTTAAGGGGCATTTAAACATCATGTGCAACGTATGAACTAACATAAACATTGCATATTCCAGATTCTACAATGGAATGGACATGTATTAGGTTATGCCATGTATGATGATGCCTAAATGTACACTATAGCAGGCAGGAGTGATTCATCATTGCACGCACAATTGAATTGCAGGTTAAGGGCCAGTTCTATTCCGCCTTTTCAGGGCTTATTGTCAAAATAAGCCATAAAAGATGTAAAGAAGTCATTTTTGAGTTATGGGCTTGGGCTTAACTAATTTCGCTTTGGAGGGGGGTGTTTCAGGTAGAACCTCACTAAAAATTGAAGGGAAGGGGAATAGTGAAATGACTCTGTTGTCTGCCTATATTACACTCAAAATGCAACTGGTGACGCCCGCGTCACACCTCACCCTCAAGTAAAAACAAACACGCAAGTGTTCATTTCCCTGCCCGCTTGCATCTCCTCTCCCCTTTCCCTTTACCTCGATCCCCTGCCTGCAGCACTAGGGTTCCTCCAGCAAGTCGTCGCCACTGGTCCCATCTGGCCTGGTCCTCGACGATGCTCTGTCCAGCTAGGCTACATGGCCGGCGGGTAGGGGAAAATCTCCCTGGCTGCTCCTCCCTCTGGTGCCGCCCCTCATTCTCATGGTCTCCAGCAGCTGCTCCACTGTGGTTCGTCCAACGCACTACTCCGGCAGGCGCTGCACAACTACGGTTGATGCCACACTGCGGCAGAAGGCACCTTATTCCCCCTCCCCACCTCCCAGGCCGTGGCCTTGAGGTGCTGTTGAAGGATGAGCTCATCCAACAAGGTGAGGATCTCCTCTGATTTTTTGCCAAATTTTCATTCTGATCAACTATACGATGAATTGCTATGAGCTACTTCTGCTGCTGCTATATGATGCATTGCTATGAGCTGCTCCTGCTGCTGCTATATGATGAATTGCTATGAGCTACTGCTGCTATGTGATGAATTGCTATGAGCTGCTGCTATATGATGAATTGCTATGAGCTGCTGCTGCTGCTATATGATGAGTTGCTATAAGCTGCTCCTACTGCTGATGTATGATGAATTGCTATGAGCTGCTCCTGCTGATGCTATATGATGAATTGCTATGAGCTACTCCTGCTGCTGCTATATGATGAATTGCTATGAGCTGCTCCTGCTACTGCTATATGATGAATTGCTATGAGCTGCTCCTGCTGCTGCTATATGATGAATTGCTATGAGCTGTTGCTGGTATATGATGAATTGCACACTGCTGCTGTATGATGAGTTGCTATGAGCTGCTGCTGCTATATGATGCTTTCAGCTGGTGCTGCTATATGATAATAACCAGCCACTTGGACCATCAAATTTCAATAAATAATTGTTCTTCATTTAAATGTGGGTCATGCGTTTTTCGTTTAAATTAGGCAATGGGATCTCTATGGAAAACATTGACCAAAGTAGATTGTGCCAAGTAGATGGTATCTTTGTATTTGCATTTTGAGCAAATAGTGATGGTCTGTTTTCCTATCATATTAATTACTGCACTGGGTTCAATTTGTGATGTTTGCAAGTCAAATTAATTTTCATATGGGCAGCAAAATGAAAAAATATAATGCAATCTAGACTTTTCACTTATCATACCAAAGACAAGCTGAAAACGCAATGAAAAGAACTGGTTGGCTTATTACATGGAGCTTATATTCACAGGTGCTTATTTTCTTAGGATAACTCGTAATAACTGTCCCTAAGAAACTTGGCCAATAGAACTGACATACAAATATCATGTCGTGATGATTGCAATGGAGGAGTGACGTACCATAGCACACTGTATAGGCTCACCGCTGGCTCTCCTTTTTTTGCGATGTTCCATGAAATTGCCACATACATCTTGTACTTTTTCATTGTGTAACCCAATCTGCAAGTTGGCATGGCTAATTTCAGACATCTCTACATGATAATACATTGCATATCCCTTGCGCATATTTAAACAACCAATTAATGATTGTGTGCGTAGCATAAACTAGCCATGACTCTATGTGCTGGACTAGCAGGCACTCTAAGTGAGCCTAATGTAGTGTACTGGAATTCCTACATGCCACCTACGATTTTGTGTAATGTACTGCCTCTGTTCCTAAATATATGTCTATGTAGAGATTCCAGTATGGACCACATACATATGTATATAGATGCATTTTCGAGTGTAGATTCACTCATTTTGCTCCGTATGTAGCCTATAGTGGAATCTCTAGAAAGACTTATATTTAGGAACGGAGGTACGAGGTAGTATCATGTATGACATCTACATATCTAATTTAGCAGCCAGTAGTAGAAATCATTGTCTGCACAAAGGGATTATTGGTCGAAAATCCTAGCAAAGCACGCTGGCAGGCACAGAACAATACAAGAGAGAGAGACACGCTTACAAGATCATAGCAATGCCTCGGTCCAGGATCTTGGTTGGCCAAGCTGTTAGATCCAGAAGAAACATCGTCCTTGTAGTTTTTGCCAGCTGCATAACAGGTAACAGCAACCTGTTAGTATATTTGAAGTAAATCGGGCAGGTGATGCTGGACGGGTTTAAAGGTGACAAGTACCTAGGCCATGGCGGGTGCTTGGCATCTTGCCAGACGGTGGGAATCAGGTTAGAAACGTTAAGGGTGATGACGCTGCGCTGGCTGTCGGGGTCCGGTAAGGAGATCTAGAACCGTCGAGTAGGGTGTTTGTGGAGCGGCTCCGGTAGGGTGGACTATGGTGTGGGCGAAGCGGATCTGTGGCCATGGACGAGGGCGTAGGTGAAGCTACTCCGGTGGTTGGGTTAAGGATGGTGTCGACGATGCAGATCTGCGGCCGTGGACGGGGTGTCAGAAGCTGCTCCCGTAGGTTGGATGAGGGTGCGAGGAAGCGGATCTGAGGCCGTGGACTTGTGAGTTGGCAAAGCGGCCCCGGTAGGGTTGAAAATGGTATAGGCGAAGCTACTCCGGTGGGGTTGACTATGTTGTCGGCGAAGCGGCTCCGGTAGGGTTGAGGAAGGTGTCGGCGAAGAGGATCAGAGGCCGTCGACGGGGGCGGGTGGGGCGGCTCGGGGGGGTGTGGACGAAGCGTCTCCGGTGGGGAGTACGAATGAGCCGCTGCAGATGTGCTGCGGTTGACGAGAGTACCGGCGAAGCAGATCCGGCGCCGTGGACAAGGCCGACACTGAATGGGCTGTGGTACAGTGGTGGATGAGCAGTCTACTTGTTTCTAGGAGAGGTGGGAGGGGTAGATGCGGCCGCAGAAGCAGATCCGGCGAGGTGGACGCCGCTGGCAGTGAATGGGCTCTGGTACGCCGGTGGATGAGCAGTCTAGGGTTTCGAGAGGGGAGGGGAGAAAGGCCGATGAAGAAGTATGGACGGCGTGATGTGAGATGCTCTGGTGCTGTGGAGTTAGTCGTTTTTGCGGGAGGGGGAGAGGAAATGGGGGTGCCGTGTAGTGGGGGGAACCGGAAGTTACCAAAGCAGCCCCGACCTATTATGTAGATGAGGGCGGTATTGTAACTGTTGGTCTCCGTGCACCAAGGACAAGAGGGGAATTTCGCATGCTAAAGACTAAGGTGGCGGAAATTTTAGAAGGAGGCGGGAGATTTTGCCGCCCGCGGGATCGTTCGTATCCAGTTTCAACTAATTTTGGACCGTGCTAGCGGGAAGGTCATGCGAGACTGTGTACACGGGGCACATGTCAGCAGTTAATAACTGGTGTGTCCACCCCAGAAAAAAAGACAATAACTCGAGATGATGCGCCGATAACTTGGACGTTGACACGGGCGCGGCCAATCGTACGGGTGTAGTGGCGCGTTCACAAAAAAGGGATCAAACGCTCAGCCTATGTATTTCTCGTGTAAATAGATAATTTAGTGCAATTGGTTATTTACTTTAAACATAATGCATTGACTTGTTAGTGTAGAGGCGCACAAAAAGAAATGGATATTGTAGTCCGCTACTTAAAAGTGTTACCTCATATGATTACATAGCCTCCATTTCATAAATTGCGTACCCGTTGAATTCATATATGAATATTACATATATTACTTCATAATAGAACCTTAAATCATCCAAGACTAATGATTTTGAATGCAAGAGTAGCAATGGTGCATGTACATGATAGCTACATTGGTTGTTTGAAGAAACATCACTGTAACTTTGGCATCCACAACTGAAAAGGTTTATTTAAATAGAAAAAATGTGATATGTGAGTGTCCAATCTTTATAGCGTTGAATCGATATTGTACCTTTGGCCATGATACGAAGTAGATATTGATTTATGTTCAAGCGATGCACGTCCACGTCGCTAGATAGTGATACGTGAATGAATTGTGCAATCTCTCTCACACGCATACATATCTCATTTTCCCATGGTCATCGGAATCACACACGCGCACTTCGTGTATTTCTCTCCCTCCGTCAAGGTTAGAATTAGTCTTTCTACCCCGTCCTACAAGTCTCTCACACAGAAACACACACACTCTCTCTGTCGAACACGCCCACCCCTTTAATTCTGCCCACCCACAGCCACTAATGTCTCAAAGTATAATAATGTCTCTCACACATATGCCTAAGGTTAACTCGAGTTCCGGAACCATATGAATACATACAATGGGATTCCAACAGAGCACCTTTTGTTTTGAGATTTCGCTCTCTCTCTCTCTCTCTCCCACACACATTGTTTCTCGCTTCATTTTTTCCAGCACTTGCATGCACACAATTTTGTTTATCTTCGTGATGCTTTAAGTATGCCTCGCACAAATGCTATCTACCTATCCCTTAATATAGCTAGATATGTGTCACACAAACTCCTTCTCCCTACTAGCAAGATGCCCATGCGTTGCACCGAACATCAAGATGCATTTGTATGATTAGTTTATCTTGTGGGAGAAAAGGATGAACGAGGGAATGCCTTATTTGCAAATACGGAGAGGGGTGTGGGTATCTTTTTGCAAAATTGCCACAGTTTCCTTCCTATCCGTCGGGTATAAATTGGATGGCCTATATTGCAGGATGGCAGGAACACCATCATCACCAACTCTATTTTTTATAAGAGTAGGGATACGTAAGTGTCACTGCCCCCCGCCCCCCGACACACACACCCACACCCACACAACGACACACACACACTTCCCAACACCGAAGGAGTAGGGTGACACCTCGATCTTGATACTAATCTATCGACTAGCTTCTCTCTCAAACACACACACACGCGCGCACACTACCCGACACCGAAGGAGTAGGGCGGCACCTCGATCTTGATAGTAATCTATCTACTCCTCTTTCAAACACACACACACACACACACACTCGCTAGTTGTGCCTCTGTACCTACCGCGCACACTCTCAATACGTCTTTCTCTCCCTCCCCCTCCCCCCACCCCAACAATGACAGCAGAAGGGTGACAACTCAATCTGATCATAATTTGTCAATTGGTTTCTCTCTCGAACATTGTGTCTCTGTGCCTCGCTCAGTAGCCCCCTCGATATGTAGACTTCTCGCGCGCGCACAGCTGTAGTGACGATGACGCTAAACCCAGGGTGCCTCATTTTTACAGGCCTCATGTGATAGTTTTCACCCTGTTTTCTGTTAATTAACAAGGCAACCTTTTCTTTGTTACTACTAGTGAATCCGAAATCATTCGGAGCAGACATAAAATATATCACTTCAACCCAATTATCGCAGTAACTATTTTAAAAGAAACTAGCTAGATGCCCGTGCGTTGCACGAAACATCAAGATGCATTTGTATGAGTAGTTTATCTTGTGAGAGAAAAGGGTGAACGAGGGAAGGCCGTATTTGCGAATGTGGAGAGGGGTGTGGGTATATTTTTGCAAAATTGCCATAGTTTTCTTCCTATCTGTTAGATATAAATCCGACGGCCTATATTGTAGGATAGCACGCACACCATCATCACCAACTCTGTTTTCTACTCCCTCTGTTCCTAAATATTTGTCTTTTTAGAGATTTCAACAAGTGACTACATATGGAGCAAAATGAGTGAATCTACACTCTAAAATATGTCTACATACACATCCGTATGTGGTAGTCCATTTGAAATCTGAAAAAGACAAATATTTAGGAACGGATGGAGTATAAGAGTAGACATGGACATATATCAGCAGCATGGTCTACAACAAAAATGTGCTGGACTGGTTAGCACCAGATGCTCGCAACGCGATGACATGAGTTTGAATTCTGTCTTTAACTTTAGATTTTTATATTATATATTACTTATTTAATATATACTTCTTTCGCTACTGTACTGACAGTGGAACCCACAGAGTACTTAGAATACAAGATTAAGGATGGACTTGTTTCTTTTTAACTTTCTGTACGAAGCTGTAGCCACCCTGCAAGTCACGTGTACACTGTACATGCACTTAACTTTTTATAGAGGGACAATCATACACGCAATTAACTCAAATGGATTGGATGTCACTCTATGATTTCCAGCATAAGAGCATCTCCAACGGAAGCCAGCAAATTTCCTCCCGTTTCCTTCCGCGGAGGACGACATCAAACGCCAGCGGCATACATTTTCACAATTCTAACCAACCAGATGAAATTCGTGCAAACACGGACTGATTTCATATAAGCATGAAGGATTTCGTATAAAAAAGCCGGATCTTCATATAAACATGATGGATTTCATTACATTTACATGAACTAAGCGGCGCCAATCCGGCTATCTTGGTATAATTAATACTCCCTCCGTCCGGAAATACTTGTCCTAAAAATGGATGTATCTAGACTTATTTTAGTTATAGATACATACAATTTATCCATTCTTAGAACAAAAATTTCCCGCCAGCTGGAGAGGGAGTACATAATCTAAATGGCCGCCCGCGGATCCCTTTGTCTTCCTCATGTCCGGCGGACACTTTGCAGGGTCGACGAAGGTCCTCGAAAGAGACGAAGAAGCAAAGAAACCACCTGAATGCGCAGTCGTCGCCTCAGCGGTGGTCTTCATGGCACCCAAGTGGCGGCGGCCTTCCGTGTTCTACTTCTCCTCGATGATGGCGGTGGACACGGAGAAGCTGGCCACTGACTCGTCGCTGTCCACGCACCCGGCTTCTGTCTCTGCCTGCATGGCGCTGCCGCAGGCACGGGAGGTGCACCCACAGACACGGGAGGCGCGGTATGACGCGGCAGCGATGACGCCCGTACCGGTGTGCTCGCCACCGTGCCGGTGTGGAGCAACTCGCCACTCCTCATCGAGATGAACTGGAGGGGCGAGTTGCTGAACCACACGCCTGCTTGGGGCGGCAACTAGCTCCGTTGGGCCAAGCGAGGTTGGTGAAGCACCGAGCGGCCTCACCCGTATCCGGAGGGCTCGGCGGGCAACCCAGCCGGGTAATATGCCAGAGAACGGCTCCTCGGAAGCCATCGGAAGAGTGGAGAAAATGGTGAAGGCTGAGATGGGGGAGCGGCGGAGGGGTGCGATTCTTGCCTGCTGTCTGTCTGGCCTCATGTAAATAGAGGGCGACGGTAGGAGCTTGGCCGGCGTCTGGCCTCATTTAAACTGAGGGCGGATGGGAGGAGCTCGGCCGGTGTTGCGTTTAATTCCGGCTCGCTCATGAACGGACGTGTGGCCGAAGTAGGTTTCTCGGTTTGCATACGGGTTTAACGGAGGGGTTTGATGGAGGCGAGGAGGCATGTTCAGCCGGGCGTGCAGCGGGCGGCGCAGTACTGTTCGATTTGACAGCGGGCGGTGCAATTCCGGATAAGGCTTTAATGCAGACGAGCAAGGGAGTAGCGGTTCCCAAAATGTTGAACGGCCAATTCATCCTCCTTCAATTAATGCATGAGGGAAGTAATGGGAGGAGGACCGGGAAAAGAGGCTGCACGATGTGAATGCAACGCAGTTTGCCCTCATATAAAGGCGCCCCTCCATTCCAATGCATCTCCACATCGTACGCACCTAAGCATTTGCCTAAGCACCTACACTAAGCGCAAAAGAGCTCACTCTAGACCCATGGCGGCGATGCACGCGAGCGGCCAGCGGCTGTGCCAGATGGTCCACGACGTCGGCCTGCGGCATGGCGCCGAGGATCGTCTCCAGACGGTGTTGGAGACCGGCTGGTGGATGGCCGCCGTCGACGCCAACTATGACTCTCAGTTGGACCAGATGATCGTTGCCACCACCAACAAGTTCACCGTCCTCAAGAAGCTCGCAGACAACATCGCCGTACTCCTCCAGCCCGCGCGCCCGGGCTCCTCATTGCCTGCCACCCTAATCGGCCTCCATGGCCGGAACCTCTTTCAAGCACTGGTGGCCCTGCGACTGCCCGCCGACGCCACGAAGAATGTCCACCTGGAGGTCGCGCTCGCCGCGAGGCGCCTCGCCCTGCAAAAATTCGTCGACCTACACATCCACGTGTACGAGCAAATCGTGTACATAGGTATCTACAAGGCCAGTGAGGACGCTACGACGTTGGCCTTCCTCAACCGGCTGGAAGCCTTAGATGCCTTTGCTGAGAAGCACCTCAACCTCGCCACAAAAGCCGCCGCTCCTTAGTCGCCGGTCGGTGGCCCGGCGCACTAAGTTGAGGAGGAGGAGGTCGTACGTTGATGGATGCATCTTTCTTCTTGCCTTCTGTAACCACCATTACGATCACATCATCATCATGGCCTTAATTCTTATTGTGGTGTTGCATTCTCGTTCCAGTCAATACCGACATGTGCGATCCCTTTGCTTAATTATATGCATCACTGTAACTAGTACTCCATCCGTCAATTTATAAGTTGTGCTTACCTTTTTCCATCAACTTCGTGCAACGCGCGGGCATCTTGCTAGAAACAATAGAATATGTCGGACCGCGTGTGACCAAACCGATGATGCGCCAACATAGCTACTACGTACCCTGCTTATTTGGTGGAAATAGCCCCGCCCTAGCGTTTCCAATCGTTATTTCTATCTATCGATCGTGCCAAGGAGCAGAACCAAAATGTTACAATTTATACATGTTTCTCTACTCCTACTCCTATAAAAGACTCAGTTGGTGATGGTGGTGTGTCTGCCATCCGTCGTTTCTGACCATTAGATCTGCATCTAACGGCTGTGAAGTAAGTTGTGGCATTTTTGCAACAATAGCCCACTTCTCTGCTCTAATTTGCAGAAAACCCCTTATTATCTTGAAAGCAACGCACGAGCACATTGCTAGTAAAAGGAAAAGGCCTGCCGCGTTCGCGTCGCACTCCCCCCACACACGCCCGGGAATCGGGAGTACTCCACGGCCCGTCCGGCACGACACATAGCTTAGGGAAGGCGTGTTGCCTAGCATTTTCACTTTCATGTGGGACCGCCGTTGAGCAAACCGACTATTGGCAAACCGCACCCCGCCCGTCGCCGGGATGGAAAACAGAAACGAGGGGGAGATCTAGCTGTAGCACGGAAGCCAAGAAATTTGGTGTCAGATGGGGCTCGTTGATAGAGTAGGAGCATTCCGTACTACTCTGCTCCTACTAGTACCAAGTTTGTACTATACAACTAGTACTACCACTATACAACTAGTAGGTACGTGCACGGCACAGCATCGTAGGAACAAAAAACGGGAAGATCTTGTTTTGGGTGATTTATCTTTTTTTCTGTCAACGTAGTATGAATAATATGATTTGGGGGGCACCCATGAAGCTTATGTGGCTTGGTTGCATGGCTACGAAAGGTTAGAGAAAAATAAATAGATAATGTGTTTAGAGTGCACTCCACTAAACAGATATACTTTGGATCCATTGCAACGGGCCGGCACATCTATATCTATACCCCCTATATAGTGTGTGGATAACTTTGAAAGTTGGTCGTTGGATGAAGCCAATCCGACGGTACAAAGATGGCAAATCCGAGCACTACTGGCCGTTGGATATCATCTACATTCCACCAGATTCTGCCACATGTAGAATCTAGAGGACTCCATGGTTGAACTTCATTCATGACTAACTTTGCCACAACTAAGCTTAGGCAAAGTGTGTCTGAAACAAAAAATGTGGCTAAAAAAATGGCCACCAGAAGTGTGGCAAGATTTGGCAAGAAGTTGAGTCTATGACATGTGGACCATGTAGCTAGAAAAGTGTGGCAAGCCACAAGTGTAGCAATGAACCAAACACATGCCTGGTGTGTTTGGTAGGGTGTATGAAGGGTGCATGATCCCAAGAGTTCCCTTCTCGACCCATTTTTGGGTGTTTGGTAGAGTGTATGGAGGGTGCATGAGTCCACACTAGATTAGCACAAATACACTAGAAGCATGCATGAAGAGAGCATACATGAAGAGGGGTGTTGAGTTGAGCATGCATGAAGAGGGAACAACTATGCTGAGACGAGAACGCAACCAAACACACTTGTGGCACGCCTAAGCTTAGGCGTGGCAACCTTAGGCTGCAAACCAAACCATAACTTTGAAAGTTGGTCGTTGGATGAAGCCAATCTGACGGTACAAAGATGGCAAATCCGAGCACTACTGGCCGTTGGATATCATCTACATTCCACCAGATTCTGTCACATGTAGAATCTAGAAGACTCCATGGTTGAACTTCATTCATGACTAACTTTGCCACAACTAAGCTTAGGCAAAGTGTGTCTGCCACAAAAAATGTGGCTAACAAAATGGCCACCACAAGTGTGGCAAGATTTGGCAAGAAGTTGAGTCTATGACATGTGGACCATGTAGCTAGAAAAGTGTGGCAAGCCACAAGTGTAGCAATGAACCAAACACATGCCGGCACGCCTAAGCTTAGGCGTGCCAACCTTAGGCTGCAAACCAAACCATAACTTTGAAAGTTGGTCGTTGGATGAAGCCAATCCGACGGTACAAAGATGGCAAATCCGAGCACTACTGGCCGTTGGATATCACCTACATTCCACCAGATTTTGCCACATGTTGAATCTAGAAGACTCCACATGTAGAAGCATAATGCACAAACCACCAGAATCTCATGCGTGCAATGCACGTGTACCTTACTAGTAGTTGGTAGTAGTAAGAAACAAATTCCGGGTTTGGCATGAGCTTGTACTGCGGGAGCACCACAAGGCCTGCTGCAGGAGTTACATTTCCCTCTCGGGGCCCACGAGACCGAACTTCAGTGGCTTAGTGCCCGGCCTATGAGTCAATGACATGCGGACCTTAAATGCGGCTGGCCCACATGTCATTCTCATGGTGGTGGTGTGGTTCGCGAATCACTCGTTCGAGATGAACCGGCCGGTGGTGGCGTGGCCGTGGCGAGGGTGCCAGAGCTGGGCGTCGGGGCGTTACGAGGCTTAGATGGCCACACCGGCGGGTACTACCTGTAGTACAGAAGTACTCCAGCTGAGAATTGATGCCCGGGACGAAATGTGTCACAGCCGCTGGATGAAAATTCGATGGTGCGGGACGTGTGGTGTCATGGGTTCGTGCGGCGTCGTGGGAATCGCGTGTGGCTGTGGTAGAAACTTGATGCTCGCCGCATTTAAGGTGGCCCACATGTCATGCACACAAAGGCAGAGGGGCGGTGCGGCCGAGAGGGGTGAGGCGCACGTCGGGGGACGTGGTGCCGTGGGTTGGAGCGGCGTCGTGGGAATCGCGAGTGGCAGTGGATGAAACGTGATGGTCGCCGTAGTTGAACTTCCATGGACAAGCTGTCATGTCTACGGACACATGCATTGCATACCGATCACTAGAAGGAGTAGTAGAGAAAGCTAGGCAGATAAATAGTTCCTTATAGTCAAGCAGACCCACGCTACTACTTGTTCCAAAGACATGCACACCATCGAAATAGTCCATCTATATCAATATACATAGAGAGGGAATATTTTTTTTCAAGAGAGGAAATAGTTCATCCATTCATAATGCCCTGCTGCTGGTGCAGCATCTTCTTCTTCTTCTTCTTCTTCTTCTTCTTCTTCTTCTTCTTCTTCTTCTTCTTCTTCTTCTCATTTTCTGTGGGAGACGGCTTCGCAACAGGCTCTCTGGACCTTGCAGCTATCTCGAAACTCACACGGACATCGAGGGCAGCATATTTTATCCGCTCGTACGTCAAGGGATAATTCTCCCATCCAGATGACCTTAATGCCAGCGTCTCGTCACCCTTCTGAAGATTTGTTCCTAGCACAAAATTTGCTACGTCGAATAGGGATGGTGTCGGTTTATCACAATCTTCTATAGGAATTTTTATTCTGGTTTGTAGGTCAGTGATGCTTTTCAAATCAAGGTTGTACGGCTCCAACTTCTGTTTGTCCCCTGCGATGGCTGCCCCACAGAAGTATATGTCCTCCCGAGACAAGAAATCGTGAAGCTCACCTGGTATGGAGAGCGCGTGTATGATGTGGTACACCAAAACATCATCTTCGAGGCACAGCTGAAGGACAGCGGCGCGTTGGATCTTCCCAGTGGCACGCTCCGTGTACTATGCGTCGAGACCGATGACATTCATCTCCACCTTTTGGAGGGAGTTGGATACATTGTTGATCCACTTCCGAACAACCCTTGGGTGGTCGGTGACTATGGCAACTATGCTCAACGAGCCTTCGACGAGGACATGTTGGACGCTAAAAACCTGCATCTCGATCTCTTTCGCCATTTGGAACCGCTGGACCGGAGGGCTATGGTTTGGAGAATTAGGATTTGATGGCTAATCTAACTGAAGAAGATGATTATTTATAGGGGCTTCGGAATTACTCCAGGAGGATGTGAAGAGGTTAAAACAATGTGAATGCAGTGTGGTTTGGATGCAAATGAAGATCAAGGAGTAGTGAAAAAGCTGAGGAAAATCGGTTCCCGATGGAGAAGTAAATGGGAGAAGTTATGCGCATGCATGAGGAGAGGTGCGGTGGTTTGACTGCTGCATGCAATGGATTGGACGGGCTCTTCGGTTGCCCTTTCTCTCTCCCACGCGCATAGAGTGGCCCACTTGCATGCTGCAGTTTATTGGCTGGAGTCGGGCTGCAACTGCTCATGCGTATGCTAATTAATGCTGTGAATGCGGGGCATGCAGGGAAATGGGCGCATGCAAAAGGGTATGTACACAGACTAATTAGAGAAATACTGAGAAAAGTTATGCAGACAAAAGAGGACCGGAGGGAGTACTACTCATGTTCCTACTACGGTTAAGGAATATGCGGTTATCCTCAAAAAAGAAAAGTCCTTCTTCGCGCTTCCGCATGCATGAGAATTTGGTTCTGCTCGCAATATGGATGATAGCTAGAGGATGAAGTGAACCCAGAGGCATGCTAGCACGGGAGTGTACTCATGTTCCTACTACTCCTACTAGTAGTAGTAGTACAACTGTGGTACACTTGATGGTCAAAATACTATTATTCATCCGGTCCTCACAGTGGAGTGACAAGACCCTACGCCCGAGGTGACACCAGTCCAGGCGGCGTGTCCGGGTTACCAAAGTCAGCCTCACCTTGTGCACTGTGCAGTCACTGTCACCGCCGTTGTATAGCATGCCTCGCCTCGTCTCCCTCTCCCCTAGCACCACTCCATCTCCATCTCCGTCTCGCCGGAGATCCTAAGGTCACTCTTCATTATCTCACTATGCCCCCGCATACCCTCGCCTCGCTCACCTACCCCAGTACCACTATTCCCTCGCTAGCCGCTCCAGCACCGACAACCTTCTCCCCCGTAAATCAAGCCCCCCAAAACCCCACCTTCCAAACTCCACCATGGCTGAACGCGAACCGCGCAGGATCCATATGAGCCGCGATTGGAGCTATCTCCCCAGTGACGTCCTCGACCTCTGTTGTTCGTGTATGGATATGTTGAGCGCCCTGCGGCTGGCTGCATGCTCGAGGGGCATGCACACGGCCATCATTGAAGCGAGGCCTAAGCTTTTCAAGACACCCTGCTTGCTGCTATCTGGTCTTGCGAGATTGGCTCACCATGATATGGAGGCGTACATGATGCCCCTCGACTTCAATCCGATCTCCATTAGCCGAAACTTCTTTGCAGGTATGTACTGGGTCGCCGTACATCATTTCCCTCGACTTCGGTCCGATCACCATCGCCCGAAACTTCTTGGCAGGTATGTACTGGTTCGGCATGAACTCCCACTGGATGGCTGCCGTCAGAGAAGACGGTAAAAAGTTGGTGCTCATGAACTTCCAGACCTCCCATGAGATTATCCTTCCTCCGTTGGATTATATAGAGTATTACCATCGCGGTCCTAGTCATCTAGATTATCGCGTCAGTTGGACGGACCTTGTTTTGCAGAAGATTGTAATTTTCCAAGTGCCCACATGACATGCGGATTACGCAGACTTCAAGCTAATTGCCTTGTTCGACAAGGGACTCACCTATCTTTACGCCGGTGCCTTCTTTAGATGGAGACAACTCAGCTCGTAGTGGATCATCGTCAAAGCTGATACACACTTTTGTGATGCTATTGAACACAATGGCATCATCTATGCGATCGACAAAGCAGATGGCACCACGTATTGCTGGGACGGCGCGTGTAAGTTGTTTCCGTCTCATGTTAATGATGACGCCATGACACTGTTTGAACTTTTTGTGATGATTGGCATATCCCTGTTTGAGCAGAATTTGAGTAGAACTATGGCAATGCATTAGAGACGACGTAAATCAGCTATATTTGGAATGAGTTAATTCATGCGATTGTGATCATGTCATTACAGCCAATTTGTACCCCTGAATAATCAAACGGTTAGGAATATATGGATATTCTCCTTATTTTACAGTAATCTATATACTACTACTAAATATGAGTGTGTATCAATGGCCATGTTAGTTTCCTCATTTTCATGATGTAGAAACATGCACCACACTGTTGGTTTCATCTAACCATACATTAGGGAAGTAAATGTGCATATGGAGAACTCTATATTTGGAAGTAGTGAAATCCTTTAATGCTTACCATGTGTGCATACCTATATTCTCCCTTCAGCAATCAATGGCCAGAATAATATCCTCACAAAAATTTTGCCCACAGAACACGAGTATATAACAATGCATGGTCTGTTAGTTACCTTGAAGAATTTGTTTGTGAGGACAGAACATGATTCAATAACATGCATGACATGGTAGTTTCCTGTGAAGAATCGATTGCGAGATAACATGAGTATAACCACGCATGGCACTTCTATATTTTCGAACCCCTGTATTTTCCTCCCAGTTCCAACAGGGACATATCAATGCTATTTCTTGCATTATCCTACTCATACTCTGAACAATGCTGATCGTACATTAACACTGCCTGTCCTTTTTGATATGATGCAGTGTCCCTATAGTTACTGCCCTTTGTAATCACACCACCTTTGCCAAAAATAGGGAAGCACAACTGGTTCCTCGCTCGATCAGACGACGGCAAAAGACTGATGATCATTCGGACACATGAGCTGGAAAAGTTATATTGCAAAAACCCCACTGTATACAAGCACCGTGAAATACGTGAGTATCCGGACAGTGGCTGTTACGTCTATGAGCAGGATACCAGCTTGTTGGGGCCTTCAGGACTTTTTAGTTGGAGGCGGGTAAACAGCCTTGGTTCACACTCTCTATTTCTCGGACTCAATTATTCGATTAACCAGGAGATTACCGTTGGCAAGGACCTTGATGGCAGAGAGGCTCTGTTTGCTATGGAAAAATGTGTCTACACGGCGAGCCCTAGGAGTTCGGGAGCAAACTCCCCTGATTGTCAACGATACAGCCTGCATCCAAAAGAAGGTAAGAATGACAAAGGCATCCAGATTAACTTTGATCCTTGGGTGTCTCAATTACGACAGGCAGTGATGTGGTTCAAGCCTTCAGGTTGATAGGTAATTGGGTTGTTACGTCGAAAGGGTGGAGTACTGGTGTCTCCGGATCATTGGTCGCTGAAGCGGGGCTGCAAATTATGATGGTGTTGGATCATCTCTTTGAATGACTTTGTTGTCTTTGCTGCTTGTTCTGGATGGGTAGTTCTTTCTTTTGTTATGCATATTCCTTGTCATTTGGTCATCCTCGTCTATGTCACTCTTACTATGTAATAGTTGGCTCTGTTTAGAATGTCATTCTCGTCTGGATCATGAGAGTCTGAGCGCTGCAGATGGGTGCGTTTTGGTGGTGTAGCAAGACTTCTTATGAACTATCATGTCTTGTTGTTTATGTCAGTAGTAGTCACTAGTCAGTGTTTGAATGTTGTATATATCGTTGTTTCGAACTGTTTATTGTCCCGAACTACTGGTGGGCTAAATGAGGGCATCACCATTCTCCAGTGTTCAGAGTGTATCTCCTTTTCTCAAGTTTTATAATTTGAGCCCAGTGTCTTTCCGATGATGTACACTTGTTTGGGCCAGTGAGGTGTCGTTGAATATGGGCCGAGTAGTAACGCAATGCCAAACAGGTCAATTATGACTCTCAGGCCGGGCTCTCAAAAGATCCTAAAAAAGGCCGGGCTCTCCAAAAAAGAAAGAATAAGGACTCTTAGGCCGACATGTGGGCGCCACCGGTGTTTTCATGCGCTTGCGTGCCGAGAGCATATTGGCGCGTGTTTGAAATTCAAGCTACCTTTTCATCCCCAATCTCCCGCCCCTCCCCCACCTCTGGAATCTCGATTCCTACTCCAGTTCCCCCAAATCCCCCTCTTGTACTCGCTGTACTCAAGCTCACTATCATGTCGCCGGTCAACGCGGATATCCGAGCCGGAGATCCTGAGGTCCGTCCTGCCTTCGGTCGCTGCGTGCTGTCGCTCAACAGTGGCATAGCGGCGCTTGACGACCAGTTTGCCGGCAAAGTGCTGATGGTAACCATCAACGGCGACCTGCCTCCCGTCTCACTGGACGACCTTGTCAAAGCTCTTGGCATTGCGCACGGCATCCAAATAAGTGACTTGCTCGTCGAAGTCTGTCCGCCACCGCCTGATTTCTTCGTCAGGTTCCGGACAACTTTCGACTGCAGTCGTGTGTTCGAATCTTCCCGGCGTTTGTTCTGCGATGGCGCGCTGGTGAGCTTTGATCGGTGGCACCCAGGATGGGGCTCGGTGCCCTCTGAGCTTGAGTTTTTAACAAAGCTTACCTTCCACGACATGCCTCGACGTGCTTGGAACAGCCAGTCCATGAATGAGCTTATCAACGACCTTGGAGGTGAGCTCGTAAGTATGTTTGTTCCTCCAGACAGCTGGGCTCTGATGGTTATGGCATGGATGAAGAAGCCGTCCACCATATAGAAGGTGATTGGTGTTGAGATACCGGTGCAGGAACCGGGGTTGTACTATTCGTCGCCACCAAGGCCGCCGCGGACCACGTTAGGGATGTACCTGTATCGAGTGTTCGTGCATGTCGAAGAAGTGATCAATCCATCAATCGAAGTCCTGCCGCCACCGCTGGTGCCAGGGTCCGTTGACGACGTCCATTACAGGAGTCAACGTCAGACTTTCCCCGTGTTGCTCGGAACGATGGATGGCACAGGGCCTACTCCATCGCGCGGCAGAGGCCACTGCTTCTTTGGGAGAAGAGGCAGGGAGGTAACAACTGAATCTTGTCAGATACTAGTTAAATCCGAGCTATGGGTGTGATGCACTGATGTGCCAGTACATTTGATTGTGACCTGTTCTAATTTTGTACCTGAACTTTTTTTAGAAAGGGTTGTACGTCAACTTAATGTGCTAGCAGAACTTATTGTGTTGTCTGTCTGTTTTCGTTGCACAACATTCAAGATATTTCCTTGTCATTGATAAAGAAGATGAACCGTTATGTACGAGTTCGTTGGTTTCAACATAGCCCTACCCGTAGCGATCCACTGCTTCTATCCTGATTGTGCCGCCTGCGTGAAATTAAGTGTGCTATGATGTTCTATATGATTGTGTCAACTATATAAGTTTTTACTGAGCATCAGCAATGCATATGGCTGAAAGATGTATTTACGAGCATCGACCGATGGGTCTCTCTCTCTCTCTCTCTCTCTCACACACACACACACATGCACACACGCACAAGTGGGACCCGTTGAATTATTTCTTTGCTCGTGACAACTTTTAATTAGGTTCCACTGTAATCTAACTTTTTTCTTAAGTTATTAATTGAGCTCAGTGACTTCAAAAAGTTGTACAGAAGCCTTGTTTGGACCTTTCCGGTGTCGCTGAATGTGGGCTGAGTAGCCATGTTAGGTTGTACTGTACTACACAGGCCTTTTTTTCAACATCAGCAATGCAACTGGGCCGACAGTTGTACACAATATCCGGGTCAACTTGTTATTCTCCGCCCCGCTGGGCTGCAAACTTTCCTAGGAGGTATGCATTAGGCTTAACAAGAAAATGGACTTTAAGAAATAATAAATGGGATGTAATTATAATAACTGGGCAGTAACTATAAAAATGCACCAAACGCGTAATTAGTTTAAAAAATATATTATTTTCGGAGTTTGGAAATTTTAATTTCATTACTTATTGCGCGCGCAATATTTCGTTGGATTTTAACGTAATACAACTTTATTTTGAAATTATATTTAATCTGACTAGAAATTTCGGATAAAAATATTTCGGATCCCATAAAAATGTGGGAATTTTTTTGAATTCTGTTTTGAGCGGTTGGTTGAAATTATTAATCGTTGTCCTAGCTAGAAAATGGGCTGTACTTTTAACAAACTATAAATGGGTTGTAGTAAATTCCATTAGAATTAAAAAATGGGTTGTACATTCTTACAAATCGCAAATGGGCTATATGTTCTCTGCCACACACTTGTGGGCCTTTTAAGTTGACGCGTCCCCTAAAAAAACTAAGTTGACGCATATGCAAGGCTTTGTCAACAACACACGGTTCTGGCAGCTGTGGCCGTTGGATGTCCATCCCACGGATGTCGTGCTTCTTCTTCAATCTCGGATATTCTTGCTTCAGCCGCCCAAAAAATGATTCCTCCCCCTGACATCTGGGGCGCACCGTTTCGGAGGCTGACCTGTGGGCCTACTAAGTTGACGCGTACCAAGGGCTTTGTCAACTTAGTCAATATAAACGATTCTACCTGCAGTGACCGTATGATGTCCATCCAATGGCGGTAGTGCTTCTTCAACCTCTTGTCTTCTTGCTCCAACCGCCCAAAGCAGCGCCGGTCGTGCAGCGTGCTCCTGCCTCCCGTGGCCGGCTGTGATGCCGCGGAGGCCTCACCGCCCCTACTACTCCCACCGCTGGCCAGGCCATCCGTCTACTCACCCACACCCCCTGTTATTCCGCGGCGACGACAGCCTCACACCGTAGCCGAACCAGTGAACCCTCGTACTCCTCTCCGCGCGAGCTTCCACTGCCGCGTCTTCCCCGGCTCCGCGTCGTCCCCTTCCTAGGCCTCGCCGTCGTCCACCGCCCTGGTGCTCTCGGCGCAGCATGGTCAACGTGGTCAAGGAACGGCTTCCATCAGACGTGGACTGTATGTGGAGAGACTGACAGCTGGGTCTAGGACGACAGCAAGGAAGTGCCTCCTTATTACGCGGAAAATAATGATTCCTCCACCTGACAGCAGGGACCCACCAGACGGGCCACAGTATTTCACGAAAAAAAGTTTCCCCCCTGACTGCTGGGACCCATCGGACGGGCCACCGTATTGCGCGAAAAAACGTTCCCCCCGCTGTCAGCTCGGACCCA
Organism: Triticum aestivum; assembly: GCF_018294505.1. Lineage (NCBI taxonomy): Eukaryota > Viridiplantae > Streptophyta > Magnoliopsida > Poales > Poaceae > Triticum > Triticum aestivum. The sequence continues at coordinate 398,482,999 of NC_057796.1, read as the reverse complement.
CCGGAAGTGCCTCCTTATTACGCACAAAAAATGAATACTCCCCCTGCTGGTTGGGACCCACCTTGGTAGGAGGCTAACTTGTGGGCCCACTAAGCTGACGGGGACGGAGTGCTTTGTCAACTTAGTCAATATGAACGATTCTAGTTCTAGTGACCGTACGATGTCCATCCAACGGCCGTAGTGCTTCTTCAACCTCTGGTCTTGTTGCTCCAGCCGCCCAAAGCAGCGCCGGTCGTGCCGCATGCTCCTGCCTCCCGTGGCCGGCTGTGCTGCCATGGAGGCCTCACCGCCCCCTACTATTCCCACCGCTGGCCAGGCCCTGCGGCGACGGCAGCCTCACACCGCAGCCGAACTAGTGAACCCTCGTACTCCTCTCCGCGCGGGCTTCCACTGCCGCGTCTTCCCCGGCTCCGCGTCATCCCCTTCCTAGGCCTCGCCGTCGTCCACCGCCCTGGTGCTCTCGGCGCGGCGTGGTCAACGTGGTCAAGGAACGGCTTCCATCGGACGTGGACTGTATGTGCAGAGGCTGACAGCTGGGTCCACGGCCGCAGCAAGGAAGTGCCTCCTTATTACGTGCAAAATAATTATTCCTCCACCTGACAGCGGGGACCCACCGGACGGGCCACCGTATTTCATGAAAAAACGTTTCCCCCTGACTGTTGGGACCCACCAGCTACATCTTCGCACGCAAGTGCGTCCGAGCAAAAGAAAACGATTCGCCCCCCTGACTGCTGGGACTCACCAGCTACATCTTCGCATGCAAGGAAGTGACTGACAGTCGGGACCCACCTGGTCGAAGCGTACGTAGCGTTGTCATTCTGGTCCCGAACGTGTACGTACATACTGGTCGATGTAGAGGCGCGCAAGTGTCGTAGTAGAGGCGCGCACGTAGCATGTACACGTACGTACAGCGGCCAGTGTGCAAGAAAGAAAATACGGCCATGTACATACATACGGGCAGGGTCTCGAACGCCTACTCGCGCATACGTACGGCCAGGGCTCGTGTACATGGCTGGGTCGGAACGGAGAAACAACGTCGTCGTGTTCATGGGGAGCCAACCGGCTAGGTCGGAACGGAATGCGTCGTCGTGTTCATCGGGAGGGCTTGGACGGAACAGCCGATGGAAACGAGGCCTGGCGTACCGCAGAACGGAGGAAACGGCCTTGTGTTCGACCGGCCACGTTTGAAACAGGATCCTGTTCATCGGGAGGGGTCTGGCGTACCGCAAAACGGAGGAAACGGACCTCCTACGGTCGAAACGGGGGTCCTGTTGATCGGGAGGGGTGTGGCGTACCGGAAAACGGAGGAAACGGACTTGTGTTGGAGCGCTACAGTCGAAACGGGGGTCCTGTTCATCGGGAGGGGTGTGGCATACCACAAAAAGGGACTCCACGGGATACTGTTCATCTCCACCGTCGACACCCTCCAGCCTCCACGGGCTACTGTTCATCCACCATCGACCTCTTCCAGCCTCCACCTGCGACTGTTCATCCACGGCCTCCTGTTCATCCAGCCTCCACCGCGCGCTACTCCACCGGCTACTATTCAACCAGCCCTCTCCACGGGCTCCTGTTCAACCACCCCTCCACGGGCTACTGTTCATCCTGCCCTCCACCGTCTACTATTCATCCTGCCCTCCACGGGGTGGTCCTGTTCATCCAGCCCTCCACGGGGTGGTCCTGTTCATCCAGCCCTCCACGGGGTCCTGTTCATCCAGCCCCAACCGGCTCGATCGATCGGGGTACTGTTCATCCAGAGGCAACACCACGGGGTCCTGTTCATCCACCCCCACCAGGAACTGTTCATCCAACCCCCCCCTGCAACGCTCACTGTTCATCCAGAGGCAGCATCAATCGGCTTCAGTTAGCAGCAGTAGCGAAGGAATCGCTCGATCGGGTTCAGTTAACAGCCATCGATCGATCGCTCGGGTTCAGTAACGCGTAGCCTGCATTGCAATCGCTCGGGTTCAGTTTGAGCCCAACGCCTCGCTCGGGTTCAGTTAGAGCCCAACGCCTCGCACACACGCGCGTACGTACGAGAGAAACACGCATCTCTTGGCTCCCGACCACCCACCGTAACCGGGGACTCCCCGATATTTTCTGCGCCCTCGCTGCTACCACAGTTTTTTTCGTCATGGACGGCCCAAAGAATGTCATGCAGCTGCGTCTCCGGCCCGCCCAGGACGAAAAGCCCATTTTCTGTCATGATTTTTTGTCATAGAAGTAGGACCCCACCACATCTATGATGATACCGGGTTTTGTCACAATTATCGTCATAGAAGTGTTGTAAGTATGACAGAAATGTTTTTCGTTCGGCCCAAAATGTCACGGATGTGTCTTTTTTTGTAGTGCCCTCCATGATGGTGTCTAGATTGGATCTGGTGGTTCTGGACTCTGCGCTGGCTGGATGAATATTTCATTGACTCCCCTAGGGTTCTTGTATTTTTGCGGTATTTATAGAGCAAAGAGGCGGTCCGGGGGCACCCGAGGTGGGCACAACCCACCGGGCGCGCCTGGGCCTCTTGGCGTGCCCTGGTGGGTTGTCCCCTCCTTGGGACTCCCCCAGGTGCAACCAGGGCCCAACTTCTTCCTTTTGGCCCATAAAAAATCATCGTCAAGTTTCGTGGAATTTGGACTCCGTCTGATATTGAGATCCTGCGATGTAAAAAACATGGAAAAAACAGCAACTGGCACTTGGCACTATGTCAATAGGTTAGTACCAAAAAATGATATAAAATGATTATAAAACATCCAAGATTGATAATAAAACAGCATGGAACAATCAAAAATTATAGATACGTTGGAGACGTATCAGCATCCCCAAGCTTAACTCCTACTCGTCCTCAGGTAGGTAAGTGATAAAAACAGAATTTTTGATGTGGAGTGTTGTTCATCAAGTCATATCATATTCTTTTCTTTATAGCATGGACGTTTGGACTTTTATGTGATTCAAAGCAATAGTCTAGTTTTGACATAATAATTTAGATACTCAAGTATATCAACAAGGAACCATGTCTTTCAAAATATCAACGCTAAAATAAGTTATCCCTAGCCCATGATGTTCAAACATTGATCCATTCATGAAACACACTCGAATATTAACTACACCCAATACTTAAGCACGATCATATTGCCTCCTAGTTGGTGCTTTTATAAGAGAAGATGGAGACTCAAATTGAAAATAAAAATTGCATAAAGTAAAAGAAAGGCCCTTCGCGGAGGGGAGTAGGGATTTGTAGAGGTGCCAGAGCTCAAAGCGAAAAATTAGAGATAAAAACATTTTGGGAGGTGTATCCATCCCACCAACGAAAACAACGTAGAGCTACGAATACTTTCCATGCTAGATATGCCATAGGCGGTTCCCAAACAGAAAATAAAGTTTATTCCTTTTCCACCATTCTTTCACTTTCCATGGCTAGCCGTATCCACGGGTGCCTTCCATACCAACACTTTCCAAGGAATTTATTATTTGACAACATAAATAAATTCATTTTTGCATTTCGGGACTGAGCATCCCTAAAACATTTGCCTTACTCTCATGCAATGACAAGTGAATAAACACTCATCGTGAGAATAACACATCCAACATGGAAAATATTAGCCACCCGTTACTGTTCCGCGAGCGAAACAAACACACAAAAGAGAAGTTTATTTTGAAAATTAGAGATGGCACATGGAAATTTGCTTAGAACGGCAAAATAATACCGCATATAGGTAGATATAGTGGACTCATGTGGCAAAACTGGTTTAAAGGATTTCGGATGCACAAGTAGAGATCATACTTAGTGCAAAATGAACGCTAGCAAAAAGATTGAGAAGCGACCAACCAAGAAATGAATAATCTCATAAGCAAGCATTAAGCATAATGAACACCGAATAATGCACCACAAGTAGGATATAATGTTCATTGCATGATTATTGACTTTCGTGCATGCATAGGGAATCACAAACCTTAACACCAATATTCTTTCTAGAGCACAATTACTCATCAACATAACTCACATATCACATCATCATATCTCGAAACTATTACTAAGAATCAAGTTTATTTTGTCCAATGATCTTCATGACATTTTTTCTTTATCCTTCTTGGATATCTATCACTTTGGGACTAATTTTCATGTGTTGCTTTTCATAAGCTCAAACAAATATAAGTGAAGATCATGAGCATAACAAATTTTCTTTCTCTCAAAATAATTTAAGTGAAGCAAGAGAGAATTTCTTTAAAATTTTACTAACTCTCAAATAAATCTAAGTGAAGCAAGAGAGCATTTCTTCAAAAATACTAAGCACACCGTGCTCAAAAAGATATAAGTGAAGCACTAGAGCAAGTCCTAGCTCATAAAAGATTTAAGTGAAGCATAGAGAGCAATTCTAACAAGTCATGATATAATTTTGGCTCTCTCAAATAGGTGTGTCCAGCAAGGATTGATGACTTAAAACACAAAATAAAACAAGCAAAGACACATATCATACAAGACGCTCCAAGCAAAACACATATCATGTGACGAATAAAAATATAGCCTCGAGTAAAATACCGATAGTTGTTGGAAGAAAGCGGGGATGGCACTCGGGGGCATCCCCAAGCTTAGTTGGTTGCTCATTTTTGGATAATAGCTTGGGATGCTGGGGCATCCCCAATCTTAGGCTCTTGCATCCTTCCTTCATCCATCGTAAGATAACCCAAAACTTGAAAACTTCAATCACACAAAACTCAACAAAACCTTCGTGAGATCCGTTAGTATTAGAAAGCAAACTACTACTATAAGTGATGTATCAAACCAATTCATATTTTGTTTTTGTATTATATCTACTGTATTCCAACTTTTCTATGGCAAAAAATCATCAAAGAAAACCATAGAGCCATCAAAATAAGCACACAACACAAAGAAAACAAAATCTGTCAAAATAGAACAGTCTGTAGTAATCTGACTTTAGCGAATACTTCTGTAACTCAAACAATTCTACCAAAATAGAATGACCTGGGTAATTTGTATATTAATCTTCTGCAGAACGAATCAGGGCAAAAGCTCTTTTTGATAAAAAAAATGAGAATTGTTTTCGTGAGCACAAAGTTTCTGTCTTTTTCAGCAAGATCAAACAACTATCACCCAAGAAGATCCTATAGGCTTTACTTGGCACAAACACTAATTAAAACATAAAAAACACAATCATACCAGTAGAATAATTGTGTACACATACAAGAAAATAAAGCAAAAAGAAAAAAATAAAATTTTATTCATTGGGTTGCCTCCCAACAAGCGCTATAGTTTTACGCCCTTAGCTAGGCATAAGGCAAGGATCTAAGTTTTGTCATCCTTCTTCTTCTTGGTTTTCTTAGGGGTGTTTCAATCATGAGGTTTTGCAAACAAAACATAAAACATATTATCCATGGAAACTTTAGCATTCCTTGGTTGGTTCATAACCCCTTTGATTTCCCGCAACAATCCAAGAGTAATGTTGATTAACATTATTGAAAACTTGTTGGATTATATCTAGAACAGGGACTTCCTTTCTAAGATTCTCATCAAAGATCTTATTATCCCCAAGCAAATGCCTTAATGCATAATCACTATTATAAAGAATTTCGTCTATCACGGGTTTTTCACGATTCATACCATAAAAGTCAAATATTTCCCTAGCTTCCCGAATTATGTAGTCAAACTCGTTCATAAGAACGAGAGTGGCCAACTTTTTGGCTCTAGGATTCTTTATTTCGGGAAGCTCAAAAAACAATCTTTGCAAAGTAGGATGAGTGTGGATAAATTTACTTTCGAGCTTCAAAACTAGTGCTGAAATAGCATCCGCATAAGACCTAGTAGTTTTAAGTATAGGAGCATCATCAAGACTAAGATTTCGCACACAATTGAAGAATTCTTGGATATGTTCTTTTCCCATCACGTTCCCTTGCCCCAAGATAAAAGTTTTAGCATCCAGATTGCCCGTACGTCCAATTTTTGGAGTTAGGCCATCATCTATCGGTGCCATACCGAAATCACTCATGATTGCAAGCAAAGGATAGATTTGACAAGAAACGGCGAATGGAAAAAGAGAGGCGAATAAAACGGCAAATTTTGTGAAGTGGGGGAGAGGAAAACGAGAGGCAAATGGAAAATAATGTAGATTGCGAGGAGATGAGATTTGTGATTAGGAACCTGGTTATGTTCAAGATCCTCCCCGGCAACGGCGCCAGAAATTCCTTTTGATGTCTCTTGAAGCTACGTTGGTATTTCCCCAAAGAGGAAGGGATGATGCAGCACAGTGGCGGTAGGTATTTCCCTCAGATATGAAACCAAGGTTATCGAACCAGTAGGAGAACCAAGCAACACAACGTAAACAGCCGCTGCACACAAATAACAGCCACTCGCAACCCGACGTGTTAAAGGGGCTGTCAATCCCTTTCGGGGTACGGCGCCTCAAACGGTGCGTGGACGGGATAAAGTTGAAATAGATTGAAATAATAGATCGCAAATAAAATAAAGTGCAGCAAAGTATTTTTGTATTTTTGGTTTAATAGATCTGAATAAAAGAGCAAATAAAATAGATCGCAAAGCAAATGTATGAGAAAGAAGACCCCAGGGCCGTTGGTTTCACTAGTGGCTTCTCTCGAGAAAATAGCTAACGGTGGGTAAACAAATTACTGTTGGGCAATTGATAGAACTTCAAATAATTATGACGATATCCAGGCAATGATCATTACATAGGCATCACGTCCAAGATTAGTAGACCGAGTCCTGCCTGCATCTACTAATATTACTCCACACATCGACCGCTATCCAGCATGCATCTAGTGTATTAAGTTCATGGAAAAACAGAGTAATGCAATAAGAACAATGACATGATGTAGAAAAAATCCGTTTATCTATGGCGGTATATATAGATCCCATCTTTTTATCCTTAGTAGCAATGATACATACGTGTCAGTTCCCTTTCTGTCACTGGGATCAAGCACCGTAAGATCGAACCCACTACCGGGCACATCTTCCCATTGCAATATAAATAGATCAAGTTGGCCAAACAAAACCCAAATATCGGAGAAGAAATACAAGGCTATAAGAGGTCATGCATATAAGATATCAAAGAAACTCAAATAACTTTCATGGATATAAAAAGATATAACCGATCATAACTCGAAGTTCATCAGACCCCAACAAACACACCGCAAAAGAGTTACATCATATGGATCTCCAAGAGACCATTGTATTGAGAATTCAGCGAGAGAGAGAGGAAGCCATCTAGATACTAACTACGGACCCGAAGGTCTACAAAGAACTACTCACGCATCATCAAAGAGGCACCAATGGAAGTGGTGAACCCCTCCATGATGGTGTCTAGATTGGATCTGGTGGTTCTGGACTCTGCGGCGGCTGGATGAATATTTCGTCGACTCCCCTAGGGTTCTGGTATTTTGGGGGTATTTATAGAGCAAAGAGGCGGTCCGTGGGGCACCCGAGGTGGGCACAACCCACCAGGGCACGCCTGGGCCTCCTGGCGCGCCCTGGTGGGCTGTCCCCTCCTCGTGACTCCCCCAAGGTGCAACCAGGGCCCAACTTCTTCCTTTCGGCCCATAAAAATTATCGTGAAGTTTCGTGGCATTTGGACTCCGTCTGATATTGATTTCCTGCGATGTAAAAAATATGGAAAAAACAGCAACTGGCACTTGGCACTAAGATTGATAATAAAACAACATGGAATAATCAAAATTATAGATACGTTGGAGATGTATCAACGGCCGCGCATTTTTCTTGGTCGGCAGCGTGCTCGACATCGGCGCGCCTATTGCCGTGTCGGCCGTCTGCATCAGAGCGGGGGCGTCCCCACTGCCGCACTATGTGGCCAAGCTGTGGCGAACGGCCCGCCGGGGGAGCTCAAAGGCAGGACCGATGCCGTTAAGGTGGAAATGGAGGTGACAAGCAGCAAGGATCCCGACGACGTCGCCGTGCAGGAGCTGACCTTCTTCACAGTTCTGCCCAAGCTGTTGGCTGGGGCTGGGTTGTCGAGGACGGTGTTCCTCCACATCTAGATTGACAAGCTCACCTCCTAAATGATTCTACAGTGCCTTCTGTTTATCTTAGTAATATGCTAATATAGGGGTTAGCTCAGTCTACTTTAGCTTAAGAGATGGTGGGTTTTGGTGGCGATGCAACAATTACTTCGACATCAGATCAACAGTTAAAGTAATTTCCAATAGTCGAACGGATATTTTTTGTCTGTTGGATATAAAGATCCTTTGAGTAAGAAGTATAACAGGTTATATGCTTGTTTGTTCAGGAAGTGTTGCATACTTGTGCGAGTTGACGCGACACATCAAAGTAGTACTACTACTACTAGTACTCCCTCCGATCCTAATTTCTCTGTGCATAAGTCGAGGCGCAGATACCAAGGAGGGCCTGGTTGTGCCTATACTTGAACAACTCACCCGACTGCGCACCAGGCAGACGAAGCTCGTGTCGTGTTGGTGCCGTGTGCGGCCCACACATTAACCAAAACCTCCCGCCTCCAGCTTAGCCTCCGCGTTTTAAACTTCTCAATCTCAAGGCCAAGGAGCAACTTGAAACCTATGATAGAGCCAATCGGATGGTTGAGAACACTACAATTCGTAGCTATAGATGCGTGTGTGAGAGAGGACGAGTGTCTGCGTGCACCTCTTCTTTTCCTGTATAACGTATTAAACTCAGAGTACAAGTGTATCTGGGTGGCATCAACCTAGGGAGCTAGAGATGGTGCGTGCGAGAAGTCCTGAGAGATAGGTGTAATGCGTCTGAAAAAAGACTAGTCTATAGCTCGCCACGAGGCTATTCCTGTCGAACGCCCCAATAACCGTAAGATATGTATCTGACGGTGCCAGTTATTGCATGTACACAGAAGTAGAAAAAGAAGTACCGTGGCATATGCTACACCACGGCCGAGAACACGTGCCCACGTTACGCCATCCGGGATAGTGCCGCACTTCGAAACTAGAACCGTCAATAAATTTTGAGCTTGCGTCTCGTCACATTCCAAATTACTACTACCACGCTATATTTAATTGCAAACCTGTTCACACCGATCACAACCTAAACGGTTTCCCACTTAGGAGCATATTAGTACTCGGTTATAAATACTACTATGCCAAGATGACTGCACATTCCTCCTCAACTCCTCATCCACAAAAACAAACTAGTCATTCAGCATCCTTCCCTTGCGTCTGCCATGGCCAGCGTGAGTTCTGGGTCGAGAGATTACCACCAGGGAGAGGCGAGCATGGAAGCGGAAGCAAGAAAGATGTCTCGCCTCGCCGCGATAGCAGCCGACATGTCCCGCCGCACGGAAGTAGCAGCACAGAGGTCCCGCCACGCCGCCGAAGCAGCACGGAGGTCCCGCCGCGTTGTCGATGCAGCAGACTGGTCCGGCCGCGCCACAGAAGCAGCAAAGATGTCCCGCCGCGCCGCGAATGCAGCAGAGATGTCCCGCCGCCCCGCGGCGGCCTGGGAAATTATCTCAATGGCAGGCGACGACTCTTACAGGCGCATGCATGCGATCATCCATAGCCAGATGGATCAGATCTCCGGCTGGGCGAGGTTGCAGGACGACATGGAAGCCTCATTTGAACAGGCTACCGGCGTCATCCGGCAACTAAGGGAGGGCAATGAGAGGCTCCGGGCCGAGTGCGACCTGCTGAGGGCGAAGATCGTCCGAAGTGTAGAGCAGCAGGAGGAGACCAGTGCCTTGTTGGAGAGGACCGACGTCATTGTCAAGAAACTTATGGACGAGAATGACATGCTCCGCATCGAGCGCCAATGGCTGGTGAAGGAATCTGTGGATGCTCTCAAGCAGCGTCTTGAGGACACGACATAGCTCATCACCGCTCGCTGCAGAGACTAGTTCCCGCGGTCTGCAGTAACGCATCAAGAAAGTAGAGATCAGCGAGCCAGATCGTTGTCTTCCTTCTTCTTTTGCCCTTGTGTATTTCGGGAGTAGCTGCATGTGGCTTTTTTAATTATCTTCCTAATTATGTAAGACAATTATTATCCACTGTCGTGGTCCTTATATATTCATCAGTCTTGCTATAAGTCGCAGTAGATGCTATATAGGTCCGTCGGATCTTACATCAAGATCCGTGCAAAATTTTCTTTTTAGATTTTCTTTTTTCTCTCTTAAATCTCAGTCGAGTGAGACATAGCCATGCCATTAAACAGAGGCTCGGGCGCCATTAATGGAGATCTTGGGAGAGAGGTGGGCGGCAGATGGAGGTCAAAGGGCTCTCCTCTCGATAAGCACGCGCAGGGGTCTGATCGCACGGCTCCCGTACTCAAATAACTACCCTGCACGGCGCCTCCTAGCTACTAAAAAAGGGGACGCATGGCGGCACGTAAATGGTAAATAGAACGCCCACGGTTTCAATAATACTTGTGTTTCCGATTGTAACGTGACAACACTTGTTCCAAAATGACTTTGTTGATTGTTAAGGTGTGCGCCTTCGCAAATCGGACAGCAAAATTACCACAGCATGTTGATGCCATGTCATGACACCAAGCCACGTTTCATGATTTTCATGCATGTTTTGGATTTACAGGAATTAAAAAAACCAAGTTTCTCAATTTTTTCGGCCGAGCTACGACGCCCAGATGTTTGAATTTCATTCCCATTTCTTGCATGGGACCTAGAAATTTACCCGAGGACACACATGTGATTTTTCAACCAACTTTGGTGCACTGGAGCATGTGCTTGTATTTCAAATTTGAATTATGCACACAAAGGTGACACATTCCCTCTCAAAACCATGAGCCTTCTTGAGAGAAGCTCCGGTTTGCAAGAAGCTTATACCAAAACTTGTTCCTATTCGGCCAATTTTTTTTACCACAGCATGGTAGTACCATGACATGACACCATGCCAAGTTTCATAATTTTCAGGCGTGTTTTGGATTTACAAGAATTTTAAAACCAAGTTTCTCAATGTTCTCGGCCGAGCCATGATGCCCAGATGTTTGAATTTCATTCCCATTTCTTGCATGGAACCTAGAAATTCACCCGAGGACACACATGTGATTTTTCAACCAACTTTGGTGCACGTGAGCATGTGCTTGTAGTTCAAATTTGAATTATGCACATTAAATGACCAGAAACTCAATTAATGTATAAAAAGGCCAAACGAACCCGGAATAATTGCAAAATTTAACAGGGCACTCATGTAGTTCTATGTTGCCTCTATAAAGAAACTCAAGGGGGGGGGGCAGCGTATATCGTTTCGCACTCAAAGGTGACACGTTCCCTCTCAGAACCACGAGCCTTCTTGAGAGAAGCTCCGGTTTGCAAGAAGCTTATACCAAAACGTGTTCCAATTCGGCCCAATTTTTTACCACAGCATGTTAGTGCCATGACATGACACCATGCCAAGTTCATGATTTCCAGGCGAGTTTTGGATTTACAGGAATTTAAAAACCAAGTTTCTCGATGTTCTCGGTCGAGTCACGATGCCCAGATGTTTGAATTTCATTCCCATTTCTTGCATGGGACCTAGAAATTCACCCGAGGACACACATGTGATTTTTCAACCAACTTTGGTGCACCAGAGCATGTGCTTGCAGTTCAAATTTGAATTATGCACATTAAATGTCCAGAAAATCAATTAATGTATAAAAAGGCCAAACGAACCCGAAATAATTCCAAATTTAATAGGGCACTCACATAGTTCTATGTTGCCTCTGTAAAGAAAATCAGGGGGAGGCAGCGTATATCGTTTCGCACACAAAGGTGACACGTTCCCTCTCGGAACCACGAGGCTTGTTGAGAGAATCTCCGGTTTTGCAAGAAGCTTATACCAAAACTTGTCCCAATTCAGCCAAAAATTATACATATGAAAACAGGGTTTAGATTATCCCGAACACCTCGCTACCTAGACCAATGTACTCTGATTTGAATTCAACATAAAATGGATACAAATATTTGAATTGGAGATTGTATGGTACATGTAGTTCATAGTGAAATATGATTACTGTTATATGCATGTTTTTTGTTATCAAGATAATATTTAAATGATGGTATAACTTGACAACAATCATATTCAAATAAGGAAAATTGATTCAAATTTAGTCCATATGGTAGACGACAATATATATGTTCATAGGGTGGAGTAAAATGTTCATACATGATGGAAGATCAAAATGTAGGACTACATCCATTATAAACCGCAAGGTCACCTAACGATATATTCGAATTCAACAGAACGTGGATTCAAAAATTGAAATTCGAGATCCTGGCATTTGTAATCATATAAAATGGGACATGACTCTTTCTTTTTGTGGGAATTGATTTGTTTTTTATTGTTGTTGAGGGAAGTGCGAATCGGTTTGGTACTGTACAGGGTAATCTTGTTCTCCCGATTTTTTTACATTTCTCTTGTAGTTTTTTCAATGGCATTTATAGCAATATAGTAAAAGGGGACATGACTCTCTTGTGTCTTGTATGAATTGTTTTTTCTGTACATGTTAAGTTTGTTCTGCCGAACATGGAATCCGCGCCTTGTTATCCCAAAAATTTCAAGCTCGAGTATCTTTTGTCTCATCTGCTTTGAAACTCCCGCCTCTTCAACCCGTGCTGCGCCTTGTTATCCTGAAATTTCGACGCGCGCGAAAACTCCCTCCTCATCCGAAATCGGTCCCGCAGCCCAGACACGCGAAATCCCCCTTCTACCCCTCAGCCACAAATGCTGGCTCGACATCGCGAGGTGAAAACCGGTGGGGGTACGCTGGTAACTTACCCTACATTTCAAACAAGCGCGTCCCTAAGCCATGGATCCCCTACCTTCCCCTTCATCCCCCCATTCGTACACCGAGGCCGCCAAAACCCGCGAAACCCCACGCTCCTCCGTCGGCCTCCCGACCGCCGCCCAGCCGGAGACTCTTCCCCGACGATGTCGTCCACCGCAACAGCTCGCTGTCCCTCATCCACCGCACCGGATGAGGATCCGTCGTCGATCTCGTCGTCCCGCCGGATCAGCCGCCTCGTTCTCCACCTCCAAGGAGTTGCCCCGACGTTCGCCTCATCTATCGCGCCACCTCCATCCCCACAGCACCGTCTGGACCTGCCCCATCGAAACCGCCGCACCCTCATTAATTCCTCCGATGAAGCCGAGGCCAACTCGGCGCCACCAAGGAGGTTCTGCACTCACCGCTGCATTTTAGTTTTCATTCGATCTCACGGGGCTGCCGGTGCTCGATACCGAGCGGCCATGGCGGGTCTCCATCGACGGCACCGTCGCTGGCCACTTCATCCATGGTGTCTCTCCCCCATGTCGTTGCTTCCTCGGCGGTGACTTCCACACCGGCACTAGCTGCAGCTGCTCCGGCTCTCGCTCGCGTTGCTGCTGCTGCTCCAGCTCTCACTCGCGCTCCGGCTCTGTTCTTGCTGTCAGTCGCGCTGCTGCACTACTCTTGCTTTCGTTCGTGTTGCTGATCTGCTCTGGTATTGCTGTTGGTCGTGCTACTGCTCCGCTCTTGCTCTCGTTCGTGCTGCTGCTCTGCTCTTGCTCTCGCTCGCGCTACTGCTGTTGCTGCATGACCTCCAGCAGCTACAGGAGTTGCTGCTTTAGCACTCGCTCGTGGTGCTGCTGCGCGACTTGCTTCAGCTAGTGCGTTCCCTGCTCGAGCGTCTGTTGATTTAGATCACTGCTTCTCTGTTACTAGTGCTCGAACGCCCTAAACATCTATTGCAATGCTCTGCTACTAGTTCAATCAGTTTCGACAGTAAAATTTAGTTTCGATTGTAAAGTTCAATTTCTTCAGTTAAGTTCAGAGTGAACAGTATTTACGGCATCTGTCGGAGCGGCCGTGGCGCGGCTGATGCGTTTTACATCTAGCACTTTTTGGTGATGTATTTTACTTCATCTATTGCAGATGATATTAGAGTCCCACTTCAGATTAACGTTGTCTGTCTTGTCCTGCTTCAGCCTCACCGCCGTACACCTCACCGGAGCTGCTCCAACGATGGAACCGTCCATCACAGTGGAGCAGTACCCTCGGCGCCGTTTCCAGAGGCTTCTGATCTTCTTCCCCGCCTCCGACAGTCACACCAGCATCACCATCCTCCACGTCCAACCCAATGATGCTGAGGTCGACAAGGCTATGCCAAAGAGGTTGTACACTCGTCACATCACTTTGTTACTCTGCATTCACGTCAACCCCTCAGGGATCCTTTGCTATGGAACTACTATGGTACTACTATTCGTGCATTTGGTTAGATGGAGTGGAGCAAAGCAAAACTGGAGGATTTTTTTCCTTTGGTGTCTCTTTCAAAGAAAAAACGTAGGAATTTTAATATCCACTTGGACGTCCTTTTCAAATTAATATGCACGAAGAACGGGACAAATTGCATTACTGGCATAATAAGATTCTTATTTTTTCATTTTCATGTGGTTTGACTTTAATTTGACCATGTTTCTCCATTCCTGTGTTCTTCCAATTCATGTGAACCAAACACCCAGGTTGACAGAAATCCTATGTTTCCAAATGCTCTATTTTGCACGTGCATTCCTATCCTATTCCTGTGTTTTTCCTGTCCCTGCGTTTATAGAATCCTCCAATTCTAAGGAGCCCTTACAGATTTACTTCATTTTCAGATAGGCGTCAAAAAAAACTCTGTGTGTTATGACCTGCTCCTGCCGTGTCATCATCCACCCCACCTGAGGTGGACCATCCACAGAAGCGTTCACTGCAGCAGATATTCCCCCTGCAGACTTTCTTTCGCCGCCTTAGATCATCTTCCCCGTTGACAGCAGCCACGCCAACTGCATTACCATCATCGACTGAGCAGATGAACCTGAGGACTACACAGTTTCAGAAGAGAGGTCGCACTGTTTCATGTTTGCTTACGTTATACATCGGTTATTATTACCTGCTACTTTATCATTCAAACTTGAGTTTTAAAATGCCCGTGGGGCACATATCGAGGCAGCAACGAATAGTATCTGTCTACTATCTGGTTCATCTGGGGTCTTCTATGTGGTTCATGTTGGGTGGGCAACAAACAGTAGATGATCCATTGTCTATCTTTTTAAACCGAAGCTATAATCTACCTGCTATCATTAGTTTTAGATCTATCCACTCGTTTGTTACCATCAGTCTTGATTTCCGCATGCACCCCTTAGGTCTTACAAAATCTAACTATTTTTTTTATTATGCATGTCAGTTATTGTACACAATCGTACTGAACATGTAGAGAAAAGACCGTTGCGTGGGAATATAATGTCATGCAAACGCCGCTCCATGGTGGGCGAAGTGGGCCCCCTCCTACCATTCCAGATTGTATTCCAGAGGAAGATAACTGTTCAGATGGGGATTCAGAGGGAGCCGACCACTCCTATTTACCACTTGAGGTGTTTGCTCTAACCTGGCATGCTGATGTTGGTCATATCATGCATATGGCGCCTCGCATTGCTTACATTATACATCTTATATGTCATCAACTTAGTTTAGATTTGCTTTGTGTGAATGCCACCTGTTTGGTTTCTATATCATACTCCCACCATTCCTAAATATTTGTCTTTTTAGAGATTTCAACAAGTGACTACATACGGAGCAAAATGAGTGAATCTACACTCTAACTTATGTCTATATACATCCGTATGTGGTAGTCCATTTGAAATATCTAAAAAGACAAATATTTAGGAACAGAGGGAGTATATGAGAATTATGCAATGCCATCTTCTTTAGCCAGGCATCATATACGTGAATCATGCAATGCCATCCTGTTTAGCCAGTCATCGTATATGTGAATTGTATCGTGCCATATTTTTTTCATAATGTATTCCATTTGTCAACAATGTTTATACATTCATCTACTCTTCCTGTGCATCAGCCATTTGAGTCAGTCATGGGAAAATCTGGAGTGAAAACAAGGTCTTCTGAGCAGTCAGTGCCACCTGTCGATGCATATTTCTTGCTGGTTACAGATAGCTCCTCAGAGGAGGATTCAGAGACATATGACCAGTCGTATTCCCCCCCCCCCGACGTGCGTGCTCTAACTTGGCAGGGTTATATTGCTCATATCATGCATATGGTGTCTTGCATTGCCATGCCATCTGCTTAGATTAGACATGCTTTATGTGAATGCCTCCTGTTTGCTTTCTATATCAGATATGTGAATTATGCAATGCCATGTTTTTCAGCCAGTTATCATATATGTGAATTATGCACCGCCATGTAGCCAGGCATCATATATGTGAATTATCTCATGGCATCTTTTTTTCATTACGTATTCCATTTGTCGACAATCTATGTATATTGAACTACTCTTCATGTGTATCAGCCATTTGAGCCGGTTATGGAAAAATCAGGAGTGAAAACAAGGTCTTCAGAGCAGGCAATGGTACCTGTTGAAGCATATATCTCGATGGTTACAGGGAGCTCCCCAGAGGAGGATTCAGAGACAGATGACCAGTTCTATATCCCACCTGAGGTGTATGCTCTAAGTTGCAATGTTTATATTTCTCATATCATGCATATGGCGTCTTGCATTGCTTAGTTTGGACATCATATGCACAATATTGAATTCCATCTGCTTAGTTTAGAGATCATACATGCGAGTGCCAGCTGCTTAGTATATGAATCAATTATGTCAATTATATCATGCCATCCTGTATACTTAGACAACATGTATGTGAATTATTTCATCCCAACCTATTTTAGAAATACATCATATAGTTTTGTCATGTCATCCTTTTTAGATACTCATCATATGTTGAATTATGCCATTATATCCTGTTAAGTTATCCATCATATATCTGAAACTATGTCATGCTATCCTGTTTAGTTAGGCATCATATATGTGAAATTGTGTCATGCTGTCCTGTTTGGTTAGACAACATATATGCGAATTACCACATCTGTCTATCATACAATGTCTGTATGTTCAATTTCTTTTCTTGTTTATCAGCCATTTGAATTGGAGGGGGTGATCGCAGTATCTAAGGGAGCAAAAACCCGTTCTTCACAAAAGACAGTGCTACCCGTCGATGCAGATAGAACCATGGTTGTACTGGCCCACAAACTAGCCCCACCACACATAATCGATACTCTTCCAGATTGCACACTTACACCATTGGGCAGATAACCAGCTACAACCCATCTAACCCCAACCCCAGCGGATAGTAACCCACTTCTAGTTGACAAAGCACCATGTCCACCACAGAGTACCGAGCAGTTTGTAAAGCAACTGCAGTGCCCAAAGCACGAAGACCACCACAGTGAACCCAAACTCCACGTTTAAAGCAGAAGAGCAACTGTTCTCAGGTCAGATTCCGTAGCTATGGTCCATACTCCTTTGCTGTTGCATCACTGTATTTACTCATACCAACTACTTTCGAATTTGAAGGATCCAATTGAAACTCCAATGGCGCAACAGGTATGTTTTAAACCTATTTCTTTAACTGGATTGCTGTTCTAACTTCTTGCTATATGTTGATTTCAGTTTCAGTTGTATAAATAGTTATGTTCTCATGTGATGCACATTACAAGTGTTGCCAATGCTATGTAGTTTCTCACACTTACATTCTGTCTATGCTGCTGTGTCTTCAAAATATATGAGTTGAACTGTGTCTCTATCTTGATTTGGCAACATAAACTAGAATGATATGGACAATACAGTGACCATAGTACATAGATATATGTTTGTTTCATGTTGTTATCCTATCCACCTTACTACTGAACCGGTTTACCAAAATGAGTTTCGTATACTACATGCTAAACCTGTGATGTGTCTGCTTGTTTCTCTTGTAGTATGCGAACAGAATATTGGAGAAGAGCACCCCACTATGCAATGGTAGATAAAGTAATGCAGATAAGGTTCAAGATAGTGAGACAACCCTGTTGGTCTCCAAGAAAGGTGATAAAAACGATCTTGTAGACAGTGAGAAAACCCCACAGTCCTGCGTTGATGTAGTGTTCGGGTTACTGGCCAGTACCGCTGGCACAAGCTCTTCGAACTCGCTGCCTGAATCACTTCGGCTTCTTCAGTCTCAGCTACAAGCTGAAAGGCATCAGTCAGCTGTGCTGCGGCAAGAAGCCGAAGGACTGAGGAAGTCCCTGCAGAATTCAGATGCATACTTTCTTGTGCAACAGCAAGCGCTGGAGGATTTAAGCACCAAACAAGAGAAAGTTAATAAGCTTGCTAAGCATCTTGCCAGCATTATGGGTACCCAGGATATTGTTTCTTGAGCTCTTCTGAAGTGGTTTCAGTTCTGAACTTGTTTTGTTGCGGCGTTTATTTGCACTGGTCGTCAACTTTGACAACCAGTTTATGTGATATGCTGCTTTGTTCCCTATATTTGCACTGGTGGCGAACTTTGATGCCCAGTGAATGTAATATGTGTAATAGTCGTGATAGCCTAGCGTAAGTTGCTTGCTTATTTATTTCCTTGTTGTCTTGTTTATTTGTTTGCTTGTATTCAGTGCGGTTCTTTTTCCGCGGTTTGCTAGTGGCCGCAATAACCTATTTTTAAAACTAGGACACAATAACCATGGGCTACATATTTACTGTAGTGACCCTGGGCCTCCTACAGGCCGTAGAAACAATGGGCCTTCTACATGGAGTAGCATCAATGGGCCTTCTATGGGCCATATGATCGATTGGCCAAACATGGGCCAATACCGGACCGCATTATGGGCCTTAAACGGGCTAGAGTTGGAATCGTCCATTCATGGGCCAACCATAACGGGCCGTAGTTAATCGGTCGTATTTGATGACGCTATGAAAACGGCCTAACGGATTAACGGGCCACAAATGGGCCGACTATAACCACGGGCTGAATTTGGCCCACAATCAGAAAAGGCCAGTAACAGGCCATAAGTAACCGAATGCTGGAAATGAGCCCAAGAATAAATGGGCCCTGAGAAGGCCGAAAGATAACATGGGCTTGAAACGGCCCAATGGAATAATGGGCCGTTAATGGGTATAAAGCGATATACTGTTCATTACGGGCCAGTTTCACCACGGGACGTTAATGGGCCAAGAGTTACAAAGTGCCTCACATGGGCCGAAAGACGTCATGGGCCAGACATGGGCCGGAAGTTACAACAGGCTGGAATCATATTGGACGGCCCAAATGACGGTACTGGGCCTAATTTAGATCGGCTGTAATGGGCCCTGGGTTGGCGGGCTATAAATGGGCTATGTGCGAACAGGCCATTAACAGGCTTTCCGTGGGTCGGCCTGCTATCTTTTGACCAAGTCAAACAGGCCGGCCTTTTCACAGGAATGGGCCTCTGTTGGGCCGTGTCACGTGTCGATGTATCATTGGCGCATTCTGTCCAATGAGTGGATGACATCTGTGCCAGCGCGGAGCTGACACGTGGTTCCGTCGGCCAATGAGAATTTTACATGTGGACAATCGGCATTGGTCGTGGCTGTTAGCGGGTTATCAGATCCAAAACCGGACCGATACCTTAACGGCGACCCGTTACGGTGGATGCCACGTGTCGGTCACCCTTGACGAAAGCACTTCCATGATGTGGCATTTATCGTCATGGAAGTGAACACTTCTGTGATGATAATTTTGGTAATGTCATGGAACACTTCTACGACAGCACAGGTATGACTATCTTGATCCTGTCATAAAATCGTCATGGATGTACATGCATGACATAAAACGTGACCGACTGTGACAAACACTTATCATCACGGAAGTGTATTTTTTTGTAGCTCTAGCCCTTCCATCTCAGAAAGAATTGGTGCAATCAGAGAGCGCAAAAACCTACATGAGTCCCAAAGGTGGACCACCTCTAAACAATCCACTTGAAATACCACCCGTCGTGACCGGAAAGACCATTACACACACACACACACGCATAGGTGTACATATAACTAAATACAGTTGGAGATCCTAGCTACTGGCCTAGTAGCGTGGGTCCACCATGCGGAAAACCCTCGGGCGATAGGGAAGGCGATCATGAGGGCGAATTTGCGCAAAGGTTTCTCTATGGGGGTGGTGTCTACTCCGGTAGCCCGTGAGTCAGCGACAATGCTAATTCTAGGGCGGATCAGTGGAAAGAGTGTGTATCTGCTATGGAGAAGCCATGGCAGATTAGAGACGAAGCAGACGCGCTGCGACCCCAAAAAAGTTGCCCACACCGAACATGAAGGTAGGGAATCCTCCCAATCTCCAGCTACTACGAAATTCTTGGAGGAAGCAGAAAGCCTCTCTGGCGTCTAGGTGAGATGATCTTGACATGGGAAGAACAAGAGGGACTAATATTTGAAGAACCAGCCCCGGAGCAAGCCCATGTTGCGAGGTGGTCGGTGGTGGGCAAAGTGTGCTCGCCGCACCCCGCTCAATATACATGCACTAGAGAGAACCATGGAGAGGGCTTGGGGTGCATCTTGAAGCACAATTGAAGGATATAGGGAGTAACATATTTGTGGTTCAGCTTGGAAGTGAAGGTGATTGGAAATACGTGTTGAGTAATGGACCATGGTAGTCCAATTTCAATCTTATAGTCATCAAGGATTACGAAGGAAATATTCAGCCGTTGGAGATGGTATTCGATACTATTGAAGCATGGGTTCGGAAGGCCGATCTCCCATTGGACAAGCGGTGTGAAGATTTTGGTAGAACTCTTGGGAACTGGCTAAGACAAGTGGTTCGAGCTGATGTTAACAAGTTGATAGTGACTGTGGTGGCTAGGGCATGCTACTATTCGAGATATACCTACTAAGCGGAACCTCTGCCGCAAATTTACCCTGTCGGCCGACTACCGCACTGGCGGTGGGTGAGGTCCTAATTGCGAAGAAGTGTGTAGCCCAAACAAGGAGAAGCATATAAGAGATGGACGTGATGGAAAGGACCTATGGGAGAAGTTAAACAACAAGAGGGAAAAGGACCTGATACACGACCTAAAGCAACGCCAGGCTAGTAGAGCTCAAGAGTTTGAATGCAGGTCTGACCAGAGGGGGAAGTAGGTTCAGCCAGCACCGGGGTTCTTGCGGGGGGGTGACAGATGAAGGGGTACATATGTGAAGAGGCTTATGATGGACTATGACGATTCTCTAAGCAGGAGGAAAGTGTATCAAGAGAAACCAAGAGATAGAAAGCAGAGGCCAAAACAGCTATGGGTGGTGAAAGGAGACCCGAATAGGCAGGTTACACATGATGCGTTCCTTCGTGATGCGAGGCAAAAAAACATCCTCGGTGACCGCATCTCTGAGAAGGATGGCAGACCCTGCGGCGCAGGACCGCTAGGACAAATGAATATATTAGTCTGGAACTATCGAGGACAGGGTTGGACTTGACAGTTGGCAAGCTTAGGGGCCTGATTAGGTCATACCACACAACGGTGGTGTTTTTGAGTGAAACAAAATAGAATTCAAGGGCGATGGAGAAGTTAAAATGGAGTGTCTTTTATATAAGGGATGGCGGTGAATTGTGTAGGCAGAAGTGGAGGGATTGCTCTTTGATGGAGGGATAGTGTACATGTCACGGTTAGGCCTTGGTGCCAATATTTTTTTAGATACAACAATTGTTTTCAAGGGAAGGCCTATAGATTTGCTTGTTTATATGGGGAACCCTAGACTGAGCTAAGGCAAAAATCATGGGATGCCATAAGATACTTGAGGAGGCAGGACAGTTAACCGTGGATCCGTGTAGGAGATTTTAATGAAGCTCATTGTCAATCTGAGCAAGCAAGGGGGACCCAAAGACTTTTCACAAATGGATTACTTTCGGGAATGCTTAGAAGACAACGGTCTAACAGACCTAGGATATTCGGGGTACCTGTACACGTGGGATAATAAACTAGAAGGAGACGAGAATATCGAAGTCAGGCTAGACCACGCCAAATGCAACAATGGGTTCCTCAGACTTTTCCCAGATACAACTATTGAACATGTGATTACGGAGGAGTCAGACCACGTTGTGTTTGTTATCCATGTGAGGGAGATAGCTCCCTGCGCTACCAAGGGGGTTTGATGATTTTGTTTTGAGGAAATATGGACAAGGAATGGACAATATGACAATTTGGTGTCCGAGGCGTGGAATGGATCAAGATCTAGCGGTCAACAGCTAGAAAGGTTACATGAAAGGTTGCAGCGAGTCACAACAGACATGCAGTTGTGGGGCCGCACCGTTTCAGTCCGGTTTGTTGACATATTAGCAGGTTAAAATAGCAACTCAAAGACGCAAAGGAGTGAGCGCTCGGGACTGGTTTCTCATAGGAGATCTGTGACCTTTTGGATCAACTCAAAGAAATTTATGAGAGAGAAGGGATTATGTATAAACAGAGAACTCGCTTGGGTTGGCTAAAGGACGACGATTAGAATACCAAATATTTTCAAAATAGAGCTTCGCACCGCAAAAGAAAAAGACACTGTCAGAGCTTTGTTGCGCAAGGATGGGAGTCGATGCATGATAGACGAGGAGATGAGAGGATTCAGATGAGCTGTTGAGTCTGATCGATGGTGTTGTTAAGCACAATATGAATGCATAGCTTACTACTTTGATTATCGATGAGGAAATCGAGCCGGCACTGTTCCAAATGGGTGCAACAAAAGCACCAAGCCCTGATGGCCAACCGGCTATGTTCTATTAGAGAAACTGGTCTTTGGTATGTGATGATGTTTGTGACGCGGTTTGCGACTTTCTTGCAGGAGTGGCAATGCTGAACACATTCAACGATCCTGTTATTGTCATGATCATGAAAGTTAACTCACCGGAGTTTCTATCTCAATTCCACCCAATAAGTCTATGTAACGTGTTATACAAACTTGCGGTGAAGGTGTTGGCAAACTGACTCAAAGTAATTTTACTGTTGTGATCTTAGAAGAACAAAGCGCCTTTGTGTCTGGGTAGTTCATCACTAACAATGCCTTCGTTGCATATGAGTGTGTCCGTGTGATTAGAACCAGTAAGAGGAAGAAAGCATTGGGTGTCATGAAACTGGATATGATAAAGGCCTACGACGGAGTGGAATGGTCGTCTCTAGAGCAGATGTTTTCACGCTTTGGTTTCTCTCAGGGGGTCGATAACCATGATTATGATATGTGTGATGACAACAAGGTTTTCTATAAAACTTATTGGTGGATATTCAAAGAGTTTTCTTCCTTCTAGAGGCCTTGGGCAGGGAGACCCATTATCCCTCTATTTATTTTTGTTCTGTGTTGAAGGTTTTTCCGCTCTTTTGCGGCAAGCTCAACAAGAAAAGAAAAGAAAAGAAAGGGGATCTCTGTGACATCTCGGCTTAATAGGAATGATACTACTCATATCAACAAGGAGCACCTTTTTCGGGAGCCCACCTGAAAGGAACCTCAAAGTTAAGTGTTCTTGGCTTGGAGCAATTTGAGGATAGGTGACCGACTGGGAAGTTGATCTTGGGTGCGCGCGAGTGATGAGAAATTATGCAAGGAAGACTAGTGTTGGTCTGTGGGGCCTAATCTAGATCAAGGCGCAATGGCCAGGTATAGGTTGGTTCGGTCGGGGCGTTACAATTGTTATGAGAGCCGACCCTTGTGGTAACAAGGGCGTGTACAGGTCGATGATGCATACATGGGGCACATGTGGATGCTGGCATTGGCACACACAGACGATGCTAAGAGGGAACGTTTTTGATGGGCCGATGAGGATGTCGGTTCATTTGAAGGGGGTGTATGTGACATCCCGGCTTAATAGGCATTCATTTCCAGAAGCCCATCCCCAAGGAACCTCAAAGTTAAGCACATATTGGATTGGCAACTTCAAATGTGTCTTTTGTGGTACAAATGAGACTGTTGGTCACATTTTTCTTTATTGTTTGGTTGCTAAGTTTGTCTCGAGTATTTTTCAAAATACTTTTAATTTACAGTCTATGCCTACTGATTTGAAAACAATGTTCTTTTGCTAGATCTTCCCGTTTGGGAAGGGGAATACAGTGACGTTATCTGTTTGTATATTTGCTTTATTTGTGGTCGATTTGGATCTGGAAAATTGATATTTTCTTTTTACACATACGAGTAATTGATCCTTTTGTGATTCTCCTTAAAACTTATCGTCCCATTAACTCTTGGTCGATTCTATAGACCAAAAAGGAAGAACAAAGGGAGCTGAACTGGGGACTAAGACTTCTAGATCAAGTAGCAAGTCAGGTATTCCATGCTTCAAGAGGATGGCGTCCTGAGATGCTTAAAATTACTAGTGGCTGATGTGTACACTGATGACCACCGTTGCCCTCTCCAACATGGAGTTACTAATTCTGGAGGCTAGCATTCATTTCGCTTCCTTCTCTTTTGGCTTATATAAATATGTTTGCAGATTTCTAATGTTTAGTTTTGGATTTTCTTGGCTTAAGAACGTTGTAATGGAGTTGTCGTTGATGCTGGAGGTAGCTCCTTTTGGTAGCTAGTGTCTTAGTTAGAGTTGTCGTTATTGCTCGTGTTATAGTTTTATCTAGGTTATATGGGTGGTGTACGGAGACTTTGTATGCGCTGTTCATGGTTTCTGCTAATGGAAATCAGGGGAGACCCCTTTTGTTAAAAATAATAATTTACAAGAGCACTGGGGAAGAAGTAGAGAACTCATTTTAAAAAATCTCATTTTTTCCCCAGGAAGAAGAATGGAACATCGTTGACTCATGAACAGTCTCGGCGGGAGGACGGCAACCAGCACAACAGACTAGCCAAATGCAACGAAATTTAAGGGAATGGGGTTGTTCGTTTCGGCCCTACATGTGATGACTCAGCCGGCCTCCAAAGCTGAAACGACTTGTTCATCCGACCGAGTTAAAATCGTCAGTTTTTTTGTGTGCGCCCGAATATTTTTACAAGGAGCCCCTATTCCTCGGGCTCCCCTATAACTCGCATTCGGGCGAGCGAGGTGCGTCAGCCCACGCGCACGGGAGGTCACAGCCTCCTTTTCTGGTTTTTCTGTTTTCTGCTTTAATTTTGTACTTTTTTTGTACTTTAAAATATTATATATATATATATATATTTGAAAAAAATTCAACAAGTATTTGAAAAATGTTGAATAAGTATTTGAAAAATGTTAATCAAGCATTCAGAAAATGTTGTACATGTATAGAAAAATTGTTGATCCTGTATTAAAAAATGATGAATTTTTAGGTCATGTATATAAAAATGTTAATCAAACATTTCAAAAAATTATAGAACAAGTATTTAAAAGAATGTTAATCAAGCATTCTGGAAATGTTAACAGTGTACAAAAAAATGTTGACCATGAATTAAAAAAATGGTGATATTGTTTTGACCATCTATATAAAAATGTTAATCAAGCATTTGCAAAAAATGTTGAACAAGTGTTTTAATAATGTTAATCACGTGTTTGGAAAATTTTAAATGTGTATAGAAAAATGTTGGCCATGTATTAAAATTACTATTTTTAATTGAAAAATGATAATCAAGCATTTAAGAAAATGTATAGAAAAATGTCGACCATGCATTAAAAGTTGTTAATAATTCATAGGAAAAATGCTAATCAAGCATTTAAAAATGTTCAACATATGCATAGAAAAAACGTTGACCATATATTTACGAAATGTTAAATTTGTATTGAAAAAATGTTAAACGTGTATTAGAAAAATGTTGTTGACATATACAAAAATGTAGAATGAAAACAAAAACAAACAAAGAAAACTAAAAAATGAAAACGAAAAAATAAACAAATAAACGAAAGATAAAATAAAATTAAAAAGGCGAAGAAACAAATGCAAAAATGAAAAATAGGAGAAGACTGGCTCAATCCCCAGGCGTGTCCGTCTCGCTTAATACGAGAGCTCCCGTGCTATTTCTCGACCCGTGGGGGTGATGGTGTGCCGGCACAACTGTGGGGCGGGCGCCCCCGTTATTTTTACTTTTCTGTTATTCTCTTTTTTGAGACATAAAAAATGTTCCTGATTAAAAATAAGAATTTCAAAAAATGTTCCCAATTTTTTAGGAATGGTCACAAATTCAATAACTGTTCATGATTTTTAAAAAATGTCCAGGAATTCGAAAAATGATCAAGATTTGTTTCACGAATTTCAATATATGTTCATAATTTAAAAAATTGTTCAGATTTTGAAAAAGATTCATGATCCTACAAATTGTTTAAGAATTTGAAAAGGTGTTCATGATTTCAACAATGTTCAGGAATATAAAAAATGTTTGTTATTTCAACAATATATTCACGGATTTAAAAATTTATTTAATTTCGAATATGTTCACGATTATGTGAATTCAAAAACTGTTTGTGATTCAAAAATATCCGAGAATTAAAAAAGAATCATGATTTCAAATATTGTTCCCGGACGTTTTTGTATTCATAATATGTTCGTGATTTGCAAATTTGAAAATTGTTTGTTCGAGATTTCAAAGGTTTTTCGTGAATTTTTGAAATATTTACAAAATTAAAATTTCATGAAATAGGATAAATATTTGATAAAATAATAATAGAAATATCCAGGAATTAAAAAACAATTATATGATAAAGGAAAAGGGAAAAAGATTAAAAGAAGAATAAAAATGTTAAAACGCAGAAAAAATGCAAAGAAAAAAAACACGAACAAAAATAAAACCGGTCAAGGAATGTTCTAGAATATTACGAAAACTGGAAGAGGAGCCTTTTGCTAGTTGGGGTGGCCCAATCATACCTAGCGTGATACTACAGGTAGCGCGTTAATAGTCGACCTACGCGATAAATGGAATCTGCCATTTCTACATGGAATGAAATCCTGACCGACCTAGTTTGCACCCCATTATTTGGGAGTAACTAACCAACAGGTACCCCTTGGGAGGCTCCCGCAAGGGTTCCTTTTTCGGCCTGAAAGCGTGTCAAGTGGTGCGTGTGCAGCCGACGTCACATTGTCGCGTGTTGGACGCTGCCGTTGGATTTCATTTTATTTTCATTTTTATACTTGTTTTTGGGTTTAGATGGGTTAAGGTTTTTTTGGCTTTTCGATTTTTGCCTGGTTTTTCCTAGGTTTTGGAGATTTTTTTAGAAGCACTACTGTTCTTCTAAAAAAAATTATACTTTCACAAGAAGCACATATTTGCTTTTGCAAGAAGCACAACATACTATTTCGCCAGAAGCATAGTCAGTGCTTCCACGAGAAGCACAACTATGCTTTCACGAGAAGTATATTTGTACTTGCGCTTCTCGGAAAGGGAAAATACAGCCTTGCTTCCGCGCGAAGCACAACTTATGCTTCCCTGAAAAAAGAGAAAACACAACATGTGCTTCCCAGAAAAGCAAAAGCCGCAACCGTGATTCCGGACTCCTTTTTTCTTCCTTTTTTTGGTTACCGGTGTTTTTGGTTTTCTTTTTCTTTTCCTGGATTTTGGTTTTTTTGGTACTCCTTTTTTTTGGTTTCCTATTTTTTTGGGTGGTTTTCCATGATTTTTTATGTCGAAACCTATTAATATGGGATCTACTTTTAAAGATATCGACGCAACAAATCCAACGGTGAAAAGGGTTCG
Organism: Triticum aestivum; assembly: GCF_018294505.1. Lineage (NCBI taxonomy): Eukaryota > Viridiplantae > Streptophyta > Magnoliopsida > Poales > Poaceae > Triticum > Triticum aestivum. The sequence continues at coordinate 398,455,591 of NC_057796.1, read as the reverse complement.
GTATTTGAATGCACGGTACGAGGGATAAAACATTTTGAATAAACAAGTAGGGAGTGAACTTTGAAGGCATTACCCATAACTAGTTTTTTCTTAGAAACACCTTTAATTTTATTCATACTCATAACAATTACAGGTACCTGATTTGGATCGAAAGTCCAAGAAAATCCAAAGTTACTTCTATGACTAAAATTACAATGAAACCTATTCAATCGTTTATTTGGATACGTTCCAGCCCAGCCGAAAGCGTATATTGCTGAGTGGGCGTGTGATATTTTTTACATTTCAATATCATCCCGTACACACAAGGCCCACAGGAGCCGCCATAGCTTTGCTTTTGGACGAAAGAGCGGTTCTCCATATTCCTGCCAGATGCGCAAAAGGAGGTGTTCCTGTTCCTGACATTCTCTCGACAGGAAAAAAAGTGTTCTTGGCATTCCTCTTAGGAAAAAGGTCATCGTAAGGAGATTTTGGCATCTAATTGGTCTTTGGATGTGATGATACAGGAAGTCGGATCTTTTGATGACAACTGGAAGATGGTGACGACGTCTCGACTACAATCATGCCATGACGATGTGCTTGGGTAATCGCGACCACCAAACCCTCGAGATTATTGACCTCGTTGTAATCTCATACAAACTGGCCGTAAAAGTCTGTTGTGCAAACAAGTGAAAAAAAATACTATAGCAATTTCGATTACGAATATAGACAAAACATAAGTTAGAATAGGGGTTACATAAAGAAATTTTTACAAACAATTAACACGACCGAAATTGCAAAGATAGTATCCAAAGTAAAGTATGTATAATAAAGATTTAAGTCTAAATCATGAAGGGTGGTGCTTTCATAAAGGAAACAGCCAAGCATCATGACGAAAGGTGGGCTCAAACTTTTCCATGGGCCAGACCAAGTGAAGGATGCTCAACATTTTTAGACTATAATTTTGGCAATACTTTCATAATTCTAGAAAGGCAAAATATTAGCTTGCATCTTGTAGACATTTTTTTGTGGGGCTTGTAGACATTTTTCCGGTTAGGTATAAGATAATATATTAATATCAAGTTGATACCGATTACACCGAACATCTGCAACAACATAATGTTGAGAGCCAGTTGAGACATCCATGATGCACACAGCCAAAAAAAAAACAAAAAAAGGGATCCGTGAAGGTTATGGTTATGCGAACAACCCGATGTAGACAACATCAACACCCGCCACCATCATTGGAAATACCAAGACTAATAGATGATCCTGGACAACTGTGTCTTCAGGAAGGTAATGGTGCATGAAAGCCATTCATTGCGATATCCAACCATATAGGTAAGATCATGGGTTGTCATCTAGGAGAGAAAGTCTGAATAGACTCCAGAAAATGCCTTCAACAAAGGAGGCTAGACCGCCACTGCCATGTACAACTAATGATGGCCAGACCTAGGATTCCGCCCTGGAACTTGAGGCCCGGTAATCGAAGGGCGCCACCAAAAATGAAGCCCGCGTAGTTGTTGCCACCAACTTGACATGTAGACATAGATCTAACATTTTTGTTATCGTGCATCAAAACTTCATCTTTTGATTGTGGAAGGTTGTCAAAACTTCATCTTCACCGACAAATATCCCTGATCTCGATACTTCTAGGCTTGATCATGCGGAGATGTATGTTGAAATAATGATCAACCCTTTTCTTGCTTAGGTCTTGCACTGAGCTTGCCTCTTGATTTGTGAAAAGTAGCAATAGTTGTTTTGAAAACGTGGTTGCCAAGTCTCAGTCGACTGAGACTTAACCAAGTCCAAGTCGATGCTATATTCGTTAGATCTTATGTGAAGATTCCTGCAAAATTTCTTTAAATTTTCCTTTCTTCCTTTTTATATGTATTCTCACTTGACTGAGACTTAGTTAAGTCTAAGTTCACTGAGATCTAGCCACACCCGTTTCGAAAAGGTTGTGTACTCGTGTCATGTTCATTTTTTTCTAAGATTGTGTCATGTTTGTTCTGATACAAGAGGTAGGGTCTCTTTGATTTTATGGATTTTCATTCAAACCTCTTCGACAATAATCCTTTATTTTTCCCAAGATGCAATCAAACAAACCAGAATATCATATCATGTACGATTCAATTTTTTTATTTGGACGCTTAGTAAGGCTAAGATCAATAGTTTAGGACACCGAAAAAAGTGGACCGACCCCAACTCCCGCGTTGTCCTCCCCGAGGCGACTCGGGCGGTGGCGAATCCACACCCTCTCAAGGCCACCTCCCCCGTGCTCCCCCTCCCCTCGCAGCCACCCCATGGTCTTCGCTGGGAAAAGCTCGCGCGGATCCGGTGGCAGCGGGGCTCTGGTGTCCCTGGCTGGTTGTCGTCGAGTTGGGGGTTTTTGTGGCGGTTGACGGCACTGCACTCTTCCGTGTAGGTCGCAGGTGCCTGGGGGCGGCGGGACGATGGTGGTGGTGTTGGGAAACGTAGCATGCAATTTCAAAAACTTTCCTACGCTCACGCAAGATCTATCTAGGAGATGCATAGCAACGAGAGGGGAGAGTGTGTCTACGTACCCTCGTAGACCATTAAACGGAAGCGTTTATCACGCCGTTGATGTAGTCGTACTCTTCGCGATCCGATCACGATCCAACCAATCTATTGCCGAACGGATGGCACCTTCTAGTTTAGCACACGTGCGGCTCGATGACGTCTCCTCCTTCTTGATCCAGCAAGCGGGAGAGGATAAGTAGATGGGATCACAACCAACACGACGACATGGTGGTGAAGGTGGTGGTGGAACACCGACAGCGCTTCGCTAAGCGTCGCCGGGACGAGGCGGTGGAACTACAGAATAACGGGAGAGAGAGAGAGGGGCGTCAAGGGCTTGGTGTGTTCTCTTGGGGCACCCCTCCCCTCTATATATAGGTGGAGGGGCGTGGTAAACATCCCCTCCAAGTCCTAGGGCACAGCTAAGGGGGAGAGGACTTGGACTCTAAGTCCAATCCTATTCCTACTAGGACTCCTTCCTTTTTTGCCTTCCCTAGCCACATGGGCTTTTGAGGACTTGGTGCGCCTAGCCCAATAAGGCCAGGGCGCCTCCCCGCAGCCATGCTAGCCCTTGGGTTATGGCAGAACCACTTGTGGACTTCCGGACCCCTCCGGAATCCTTCGGAACCTTCTAGAAGCTTCCTAGTACAATACCAAAAAAACTGCATCTTTTTCCGGAACTCAAAATATGACTTCCCGTATATAAATCTTCACCTCTCGGCCATTCCGAGACTCCTCGTGACGTCCAGGATCTCATCCGGGACTCCAAACAACATTTGGTTACCACTCATCAAATATCCCAATACTACTCTAGCGTCAACGAACGTTAAGCGTGCGACCCTGCGGGTTCGGGAATTATGTAGTCATGACCGAGACACCTCTCCGGTCAATAACCAACAGCGGAACCTGGATGCTCATATTGGCTCCTACATATTCTACGAAGATCTTTATCGGTCGATGAGGGAGTCCTGGACTAAGGGGTCCTCGGGCGTCCGGCCTGTTATCCATGGGCCGGACTGATGGGCTGTGAAGACATGAAAGGTTCCACTGTGCCGTTGACGAAAGGTTCGATGGCCCCTTCAATCATCGATAGTGACGCCGTCCAAGGAGAAACCTTCCTCCCCGGACAGATCTTCGTGTTCGGCGGCTTCGTACTACGGGCCAACTCGCTTGGCCATTTGGAGCAGATCGATAGCTACGCCCCAGGCCATCAAGTCAGATTCGGAAGCTTGAACTACGTCGCGGACGTCCGTGGAGACCTGATCTTCGACGGATTTGAGACCGCGGCGGTCGCTCCCCCTTGCTCCGATGAACATGACTTAAATCTGTCATCGGATCACATCCAGGAGATGATTCTTGTTGCTGCGACGGCCTTAGAGCCAGAGCAGATTGTGCCATCCAAGGCCACAGAGTCCGCGGCGTTGGAGCCGCACACAGACTCGACACCCTGCAATATTTGCGTCAACGGAACTCCGGACTCGTCTCCGGCTATAAGTTCCGGACCACGTACGCCTGCGGACACCGAGCTGGATCGGTTATCAATTTTCGAATTCAGCGCCACAGACATCTTCCAGCACTCACCTTTGGGTGATGTGCTAAACTCTTTAAAGAACTTGTCCTTGGAGAAGGACTCACAGCCGAACTATGTTCGGTTTGAGCTAGAGGCTGATGATGGAGAAGTTCGCTTCCCACCCGCCACCCACTTCATAGCCACTGTCGAGGACTTAACCGACGTGCTTGATTATGGCTCCGAAGACATCGACGGTATGGACGACGATGCCGACAAGGAGCAAGGCCAAGACCCACCATTCACAGGACGTTGGACGGCCACCTCTTCGTATGATGTGTACATGGTTGACACACCTAAAAAAGCTAGCGACGATGACAAAGAAGACCCAGTTGTGAATAAACCTTCTGAGACACAGTCCAAGCGCCGGCGCCCTAAACACCGTTCTAAGTCACGTCGCTCAAAGGACAGCAACACTGGCACCGGAGAAAATAGTACTCCGGACGATGCCGAAAACAATGAAGACCCTGTTGGAGCAACATCCGAACAGGAGGAACAAGACAACGGGGCAAGTTAACCCTGATGAACAGGCCATGCCCAACAACCCGGATGACGATAGTTACCGTCCACCCTCCGAGGATGAGGAGAGCCTCGGCAACAAGGATTTCATCGTGCCTGAGGCACCCCTCGAGCAGGAGCGCTTCAAGCGCCAGCTAATAGCTACTGCAAGAAGCCTGAAGAAAAAGCAGCAGCAGCTTCAAGCTGATCAAGACCTACTCATTGACAGATGGACTGATGTCCTGGCAGCCGAAGAATACGGCCTCAAGTGTCCAGCCAAAAGTTACCCGAAACGCAGACTGCTACCTCAGTTCGATGAGGAGGCGCCAGAGCCCATACCTCCCTCGCGCAATGCGGAACGACCACCACGCGGTCGGGATAGTGCGGCGGACTGACCACCCCGCGGTCGGGATAAAACGGTAACTCAGGCCGAATAGCAGCCCGCCCCACCACCTCGTAAAAATAGAGACAAAACAGCTCGGGACTATACATATGACCTTCGGCAGGACCTGGACAGTAGAGCAGGACACACCAGATCAATCTACGGAACGCGAGGACGCCTTTCGACTCGCGACGACGGCTACCTATCCGGACGTGACAAACCTAGTCACGCCCGGGACGATAACCACAGGCGGACTTCATCGGAGGTGCGCCGCGACGCGGCCCGATATAGAGGCGCCGCACACCCTCTCTGCTTCACAGATGAAGTACTGGATCATGAATTCCCTGAGGGGTTCAAGCCCAACAATATTGAATCATACGACGGAACAACCGATCCCGCAGTATGGATCGAGGATTTTATTCTCCACATCCATATGGCCTGAGGAGACGATCTCCACGCCATCAAATACCTCCCACTAAAACTAAAAGGGCCAGCTAGACACTGGTTAAATAGCCTGCCCGAAAATTCCATCGGCAGCTGGGAGGACTTGGAAGAAGCTTTTCTTGACAACTTCCAAGGCACTTATGTCCAGCCACCAGACGCCGATGACTTAAGTCATATAGTTCAACATCCTGGAGAATCAGCCAGAAAATTCTGGACTAGGTTCCTAACCAAAAAGAACCAGATCGTTGACTGTCCAGATGCCGAAGCCCTAGCGGCCTTCAAACACAACATCCGTGACGAATGGCTCGCCCGCCACCTCGGCCAAGAAAAGCCGAAATCCATGGCAGCCCTCACGGCACTCATGACCCGCTTCTGCGCGGGTGAGGACAGCTGGCTGGCTCGTAGCAAAAATACAGCCAGCGAGGCAGGCCCCTCCGAGGCCAAAAACAGCACCGGCAAGCTCTGGCGCAATAGACACAAACGCCAAAGCAATGGCGATAACACCGATGACACTACGATTCATGCCGGATTCAGTGGCTCCAAGTCTGGCCAGCGGAAGAAGCCCTACAGAAGGAACTGCGAGGGACCATCCAGCTTGGACCGCATACTCGACCGTCCATGCCAGATACATGGCACCCCAGACAAACAAGCCAATCATACCAACAGAGATTGTTGGGTTTTTAAACAGTCCAGCAAGTTAAATGCTGAGAACAAGGAAAAGGGATCACAAAGTGAGGACGATGACGAAGAGCCCCGGCAGCTGAACACTGGGGGGCAGAAGAAATTTCCCCCTCGAGTCAAAACGGTGAACATGATATATGCTAGGCACATCCCCAAAAGGGAGCGCAAGTGCGCACTCAGGGACGTCTACGCGGTAGAGCCAGTCGCCCCAAAATTCAACCCATGGTCGTCATTCCCAATCACCTTCGATCGTCGAGATCATCCAACTAGTATCCTCCATGGCGGTTCTGTCGCACTGGTCCTCGACCCAATCATCGACGGATTTCACCTAACACGAGTCCTAATGGACGGAGGTAGCAGCCTCAACCTGCTCTATCAGGATACAGTGCGCAAAATGGGCATTAATCCCTCATGAATCAAACCCACAAAGACTACCTTTAAAGGAGTCATACCAGGCGTAGAGGCCCGTTGTACGGGCTCAATCACGCTGGAAGTGGTCTTCGGTTCCCCGGACAACTTTCGAAGCGAAGAGCTAATCTTCGATATCGCCCCCTTCCGCAGCGGCTACAACGCACTGCTCGGACGAACCGCGCTTGCAAGATTCAACGCGGTACCACACTATGCTTATCTCAAGCTCAAGATGCCCGGTCCACGCGGCATCATAACAGTCAATGGAAACACGGAACGCTCCCTCCGTACAGAGGAGCACACCGCCGCCCTGGCAGCAGAGGTACAGAGCGGCCTTCTCAAGCAGCACCATAATCCGGCTGCCGAGCCCTGGGACATCATTAAGAGGGTCCGGACTACACTGCAACAGGACAACTCGGCTAAGAGCTCGATTAGCAATTCGGCCTCCGTCCCAGTCCCGAGGAGGTAGTGGCATTCGTACCACGCGTACATAATTACGCACTCAAAATCCCATGAGCATTGACGGAGGCACAACTAGCTTGTGATCCACAGTTCGGCTAGACCGATCCCGGACTCACATACACCTTCACTATTTCCTCTTCCCTTCTCAGGTTTTACACAGGCCTCCTTCGAGGGCCTCATTGTTGGTCCTGTCCAAGGATAAGTACACCAGAACGACACGAAGCACAGGCGTACAAGAGGAGATATAGAGGTCAATTTAATGATTACTCTACCTGTTTTCAGGACTCACACGCAGCTTGCCTTCGGTGGCGGCATGTTAAATAGCCGTTTGATTATCGCACTATTTGTATCGATGCGCTTTAACGCATCAATCCAATCATAATGGAAGCAGTTCATGGCCCAGGTTTAAGGGCCATAGATATTACCTCTGCTCTCTTTCTATTTTCCTTTTCACATTAATTACTTACGTTCTAGCACCCGTACACTTTGGTACGTTTCATATTTGCCAGGGGCTCCTCACCGCACCATAATACGACAACAAAGTCCGAACACTTCTTATAGATAAGTTCGGCACCCCAAATTTAGCATTATATGCATTGGCTCCGGATCATGTCTTTGGTCAATAGTTGGGTTGCCCGGCTCCTGTGCTTGCTACGCTACGTTCCGCTACATCGGCTAGGGTAGTAAAGGGAGAACTACTGCGATTGTGCCCTGGTTTACCCGGATGAGCACCTCAGTAGAGAAAGCCGAAAACTGACTGTCATGATGCGGCGAGAGCCGGTCAGCTGTTCGAGAGGTTGAAAATCGCTGGAGATTTTTTCCGCATTACGCGAAGGATCGGTACTTCCCGATCAGAGGCTGACAGCACTCTGGTTCTTATACCAGGGGCTGCACCCATGTTTTATTATAAAACTCCTATGGCTAAGTGACAACGTTTAAGCCGCATAGTCTGATTGCCTGGTTCGTTGCGCTAAACAACTCCTTCAAGGACCATATAATTGGATCAAGATTGTTTAGATTCCATCCAGAACACCTCCGTACTACCTACGTGAGGGCAGAAGCCGACGACTGGCCAACCCTCAGATTCCATACAACACGGCCGCACAGGAGGAGACAATTAAAACATAACAAACATTATATTACAAACATGCTTTGTTTTCATCATACAAGGCAAAGACAACACGAATGGATTCATTCCTATACGATGTCTTGCAAACATTGCGCGGCTGCAAGGCGAGACCCCTCTAGGACATCCGCAAAATATCGTTCGGGTGTGCGGTGCTCCTTGCCCTTTGGCGGCCCCCTGGTCACCTCGACGGCGTCCATCTTCGCCCACCACATCTTCCAACGGGCGAAGGCCATGCGTGCACCTTCGATGCAGACTGATCGCTTGACGATGTCTAGCCGAGGACGGGCCTCCACCACCCGCTTCACGAGGCCAAAATAACTGCTGGGTATCGCCTCGGCTGGCCACAGCCGGATTATTAAATCCTTCATGGCCAGTTCAGCCACCCTGTGCAGCTCGACCAGCTGTTTCAGCTGATCGGTAAAGGGCACTGGATGCTCTTACACAGTGTACTGCGTCCAGAACAGCTTCTCCGTGGAGCTCCCTTCTTTGGCTCGAAAGAACTCCGCCGCATCGGACACGCTCCGCGGTAGATCCGCAAAAGCCCTTGGGCAACTCCGAATCTGGGTTAGTAAAAGGTACTTCCTCTCCGCATACTTGCTTTGCATGTTAAATGCCTTACCCGCCGCGATCTTCTTGGCCTCCTGGATCTCTTTTAGGGCGTCCTGGGCCTCATTCCATGCGGCCTCCGCGCTCTGACGAGCCTTGGCGAGTTCGGTCTCTCGGACCGACACATCGCGCTCTAAGGCCTCGCACTTCTTCACCGCGTCCTGGAGCTCTTTCTGGACCTCGTCGACCCGGGCCTTGAGCTTCTTACGGGCGGCTTGCTGCTGGACAGCCTTCCCCTCGGCTTTGGCCAGGGCCTTTTTTAGGGCCCTGACCTCGATCGCGCCTCCTACACATATTATGACACTCCGGTCAATACACACCACTTATTCTTTCCGAATACATAGCAAGTCGTTACACACCTTGCTTCTCCTGGAGCTGAGTCTTCACCTCGCCGAGCTCGTTCTCGGCTCGCTCCAGCCTCTGCTTCAGTTCAGAGACTTCGACAGTGTGCGAGGTCGCGGCCAATAGCGACGCCTGCTTATTCATACATATCAAGTTAGTCTCCTACAACAAAGGATTGATCCTCTGTCCGGTATTTCTTCCCGAACACCAGACAATGTCTCAGGGGCTACTATCTACATGGGGTCGTTCTCTTTCTACGAGGCTCACCTCAAAACTTGTTAACAGGTTGCTGCAGGCTTCGTCTAGTCCACTCTTGGCGGACTGAACCCTCTCGATCACCGTACCCATAAGGACACGGTGCTTGTCCACAATGGAGGCGCCTCGTAGCGCCTCCATCAGGTTATCTGGTGCCCCTGGTTGGACAGGGGCCACCGGTGGAATCGGCGCACCCCCTCCTTCGAAGGAGGCTACTCGCCTGATTCTGGAGCCATATGGGTCTCCGGAATCGTATTCGGCTGAGGGCCGAACTGAATACGGCCCTCTTCGCCAGTCACCATGGGGATCTGCTCCCCCATGTGTCCGGCAGCGGAGGTCTCGTCTTGTGGCACCTCCCGGACAGCGTCCTGGGCTCCTCCCTGGCTCGGAGCGGTCCTCTGGGATAACACTTCGGTGTCATCCTGGGCCTCGGGGGAGTGAGCGGTCGGCGGTGACGCGCTGGCCATTTCCGCCGGATCCAACGAACCTCCAGATGAGGTTCGCTGGATGCTGTCGCGGGCCGGACTGCAATAGCACAATTAACCATATCAAGACGATAAAGAGGAGAGGCCGGATATACGGGTATGTACGAGTCATCGTACTTACGATGCGGCCCGGGGCTTAGTGCGGGGGCGTCGCTCCGGACTGCTATCAACGTCCCACGCGGTGTTGTCCGCTGGGGGACCCTTCCCCTGCTTGGGCGTTCCCTCCTCCAGATGCGTAGAAGCCGCCCTCTTTTTCTTTCCCCCCTCAGGGGAAGGTTTGTTCTCCTGCTCCTGCTCCTATTCCTCGTCGTCATCCTCAGGGACGGAGGAATGGGCTTCTTCATCTTTGGACGTCGCGTCCGAAGCGCCCTTGCGACGGGGGCCGCTTTTGGCCCCCTTGGCCTTCTTCTTGGCCTTCTTCTCCAGCATCTTCGCTAGATGCGGGATGACCGGTACTTCAGGCAGCGGAACCGGACACTGGATCCGCTTCACCCTCTCCATCCAGTCCTAAAGAAGCAATGATAAAGGCTCAGACATCATCCTCGAAACAAGCAAGTAGGGGATGCGTTAAAAATAACATACCTCGCTGGCGAGTTGGTTAATATCGTGCCCGCGGTTTCTCGTTGCCCTTGAAGAGCAACTTCCAGGCGCCCTCGTGAGTGGTCTCAAAGAGCCTCTTCAGGGTATGGTGCTTCTTCGGATTGAACTTCCATAGAGGGTGGCTTGGGCTTTGGCACAGGAGAATCCGGTGAACTAGCATCACCTGGATTACATCGACAAGTTTGACATCCTTGTCCACCATGCTTTGAATGCGCGTCTGCAGCGTTATCAGCTCGTCTGACGAACACCAGTTCGGGCTCTTCTCGACCTAGGAGGTGAGCCGCATTGGGGCACCGGGGTTGAATTCGGCAGCCGCGGCCCATTCGGTGCCGCGGGGTTCTGTAATGTAGAACCATTGTTTCTGCCATTCCTTGACAGTGTCCACAAAGGTGCCTTTCGGCCAAGAGACATGGGACAACCTACTCACCATGGCTCCTCCGCACTCCGCGTGCTGGCCATCCACCACCTTCGGCTTCACGTTGAATACCTTGAGCCACAACCCGAAGTGGGTTTGGATGCGGAGGAAGGCCTCACACACGACGATGAACGCCGAGATGTTGAGGAAAGAGTTCGAAGATAGATCATGGAAGTCTATCCCGTAATAGTACATCAGCCCACGGACGAAAGGGTGAAGAGGAAACCCTAGCCCACGGACGAAATGAGGGATGAAAACCACCCTCTCATTGGGCTTCGGTGTGGGGACACTTGCCCCTGGGCCGGAAGGCGGTGGGCGATTTCCTTCGCCAAGTACCCGGCCGCCCGAAGCTCAGCAATGTCCTTCTCCTTAACGGAGGAGACCATCCACTTACCCTGACCTCCGGATCCGGACATGGTTGAAGTGCTAGCTCGAGTGGAAAGGAGATGAGAACTTGGGCGCTGGAGCTCGAGATTGGAAGGGCGGAGAAAGAGAGAAGGCGTGGGGAAGAAGGGAATCCTTATCCCCTTATAAAGGCAGTGAATATCGAACGCCTCCCCATTCGCCTTGAAACTCGCCTATTCCCAAGGCCTATGAAAATGGCACGGTTGGGTTACCCATACCCGTATTGATGAGAATCCCGCAATAAGGGGGCACGATCTCTGCTTTGACAAGACGTGCCAAAGGCAACCGCGTATCGAAACGTGGAACGGCGGACACAAAACGGTCCGAAATTATGACCGGGCTGACGTAATGTCTTGCTGAAAAAAGTTATCAGCGGATTGGATTCATTGGGTACTATATTCTCTCTGTGGTTGTGTATGGTGTGTGTGTGACAGGTCCGGTTACAATCACCGCGTCCGAAGACTATCTTGGAGTTCGGAAAAAAGGGAACCCGCCTTGCAATGCCGAAGACAATCCGCGCGCCGAACTCCTCGTCATTGAAGCCAGGTTCAGGGGCTACTGAGGGAGTCCTGGACTAAGGGGTCCTCGGGCGTCCGACCTGTTATCCATGGGCCGGACTGATGGGCTGTGAAGACACGAAGGTCGAAGACTATACCTGTGTCCGGATAGGACTCTCCTTGGCGTGGAAGGCAAGCTTGGCGACCAACTATGAAGATTCCTTCTTATGTAACTGACTCTATGTAACCCTAGACCCCCCTGGTATCTATATAAACCGGAGGGTGTAGTCCGGAAAGTATAGACTCATTACCATAGTCATACAGGCTAGGCTTCTAGGGTTTAGCCATTACGATCTCGTGGTAGATCAACTCTTGTAATACTCATATTCATCAAGATCAATCAAGCAGGAAGTAGGGTATTACCTCCATAGAGAGGGCCCGAATCTGGGTAAACATCGTGTCCCCTGTCTCCTGTTACCATCGACCTTAGACGCACAGTTCGGGACCCCCTACTCGAGATCCGCCGATTTTGACACCGACAGTCGAACCGTTATGACAACATACGTTATTACCTTTGTCTATCGGTATGTTACTTGCCCGAGATTCGATCGTCAGTATCTTCATACCTAGTTCAATCTCGTTACCGGCAAGTCTCTTTACTCGTTCCATAATACATCACCTCATGACTAACTCCTTAGTCGTTTGCTTGCAAGCTTATGATGTGTATTACCGAGAGGGCCCAGAGATACCTCTCCGATACTCGGAGTGACAAATCCTAATCTCGATCTATGCCAACCCAACAAACACCTTCGGAGATACCTGTAGAGCATCTTGATAATCACCCAGTCACGTTGTGATGTTTGATAGCACACAAGGTATTCCTCCGGTATCCGGGAGTTGCATAATCTCATAGTCGAAGGAATATGTATTTGACATGAAGAAAGCAATAGCAATAAAACTAAACAATCATTATGAAGGAAATATGCCCTAGAGGCAATAATAAAGTTGTTATTTATATTTCCTTATATCATGATAAATGTTTATTATTCATGCTAAAATTGTATTAACCGGAAACTTAGTACATGTGTGAATACATAGACAAACAGAGTGTCACTAGTATGCCTCTACTTGACTAGCTCGTTAATCAAAGATGGTTAAGTTTCCTAGCCATAGACATGAGTTGTCATTTGATGAACAGGATCACATCATTAGAGAATGATGTGATTGACAAGACCCATCCGTTAGCTTAGCACGATGATCGTTTAGTTTGTTGCTATTGCTTTATTCATGACTTATACATGTTCCTATGACTATGAGATTGTGTAACTCCCGAATACCGGAAGAACACTTAGTGTTCTATCAAATGTCACAACGTAACTGGGTGACTATAAAGATGCTCTACAGGTGTCTCCAATGGTGTTTGTTGAGTTGGCATAGATCGAGATTAGGATTTGACACTCCGGTTGTTGGAGAGGTATCTCTGGGCCCTCTTGGTAATGCACATCACTATAAGCCTTGCAAGCAATGTGACCAATGAGTTAGTTACGGGATGATGCATTACGAAACAAGTAAAGAGACTTTCCGGTAACAAGATTGAACTAGGTATTGAGATACCGACGATCGAATCTCGGGCAAGTAAACTTACCGATGACAAAGGGAACAACGTATGTTGTTATCCGGTTTGACTGATAAAGATCTTCGTAGAATATGTGGGAGCCAATATGAGCATCCAGGTTCCGCTATTGGTTATTGACCGGAGATGAGTCTCGGTCATGTCTACATGGTTCTCGAACCCGTAGGGTCCGCACGCTTAACGTTCGATGATGATCGGTATTATGAGTTTATGTGTTTTGATGTACCGAAGGTAGTTCAGAGTCCTGGATGTGATCACTGACATGATGAGGAGTCTCGAAATGGTCGATACATAAAGGATGATATATTGGACGATTTTATTCGGACATCGGATGAGTTCCGAGGGTCACCGGATAAATATCGGAGTGCCAGAAGGGTTATCGGAACCACCTGTGGCACCCCGGCTTAGAGAAACCGGAACGCCCCGTATTCCAGCCCAGAGATCGAGGATAAGACTTCTGGAATACGGCACTAACAAAGCAGCTCTCTATTACAACACAAATAGGAATACATGGTCTCCGATATTACAATGAATAACATCGCCACGGCGACACCACACCATCCTCATTTGCTCTATGCAAGCAGCAGAACAAGTCGAGGCAGCGGAACAACTACTGGCAGCGGAACAACGAACGACGACGATGGACTCCAATCCGCAGGGACTCTGGATGGAACGTTTATCCTAGCTCGCGAACCCAAGAACAACACCAAACAAGCAAGCAATCCAGGCACGACCTGCAAACTGGCATGACACGCCAGGTCAGTACATTGAATGTACTTGCGAGCTCACAATAACCATAAGCATTCAAGACAAACAATAGCATGGCAATTACAGGTTAAGCAGGAATTATCATGAGGTCATCAGGATAACATGGCATCAACAATATGAACATGATACAGCTAGAACAATATGAGCATGGCATGAGCATATAAATCTAACGATACTAGCATGCAACATGATGACACTATATGCACTATATATTCTGCTCGGCTTACTTCGTAACCATCACATTCATCACTTACCAACCTCGGACATCACATGATCATCTCAGGATCAAATCAAGCTTGGTATAAGCAATACTGTAGTAATCATTAAATGACCACAAGGAGCTTGATTTTTACCCACGATTCTCGCACAACATCACGAATATACAACAACTCGGTACCCTCGATACCACGATGATCATTCATGGATCACAAACGGAACCACTCTGGGTACAACGGGCTACCTCGTAACCAAACGGTGATCTTTCCGGCGATCACAACCATGACCAACACTTGGTCTCAAACGGTGATCTTTCCGGCGATCACAACCAACTTATCTCGTCATCGAACCGGGGTTGTCATTAATCAAGTTATTATTAATACTGTTGACCCATAGTGTGACCGACACGAACTGGGCCCTTATCCGCGGGCGCGGCTATCGATAGATTTAATATACACTCTGTAGAGGTTAGTACACTGTACCCACACCACGGAACCCATGGCCTCGCACTCCCATTCGGGTGGACCAACGGCGTTCTGACAAAACCGTCCTACTGCCACGACACTCTCCCGGCCACTCCGACCAACTCCCCTTTGGGCTAAGTCCTGGGTGGCCCCATGCCTACCGAAGGCACCAATGGCCACCGTCGTGGCAAAACATAAACGGTCCCAAATGGGGACAAGGATCCATACAACAACAACGGGCACACAAGGTTATGTCTGCTTACCGGGCCAGGGTACCGCACGCCCATAACCTTTCCTCGTTGGAGGCACCGGCGAGAGGCACGACAATAGACCCAGTTAGGACCTTCCCATAAAGGTAAGCGTGGTTGCACTGGTCAGCTCGATATGGTGGCACCATGACTCAGCCAACAGCTGTTCATGTTCAATTTAATCCGGTTAAACTTGAATGCAATATGCTGAGTCATGATAAAATAACATGATGCAATTACAATGCATGAGCATGATATCAACATAAGCACGGGGTGCAACATAACTATCCACCATATCCACAATGAATCATATCCAACTGAGCATGGTATACTGACTAGCATGAACATCACAAGTACATACTTCTCCGAAACATAGCATGACCACTAGCATCAACAATAAATATCATGCAAGAACATATCAACAATGCCATCATGCAAGCATTTAACCAGCTGGATGCAATGGAACATGCATAACAACGACACTCGGGACAAACGGCAGTCATGCACCGAAGACCATCACCAACATCAACATGTACTACTAGCAAGCATAAGCATAGGAAAGGAATACTAGCAACTAGCAGGGCATGATAACAAGGTGCATAACAACATAGCCAGAAAGTAAGCACTAACCTAGAAGCATTACCGAAACAACGATACCCATATTTTAAACAAGCAAACATTTAATAAATATTCAAGTTAAAAACCATGGCTACTGCATGACTATCACGCAAGTGGGTATTGTGGTTTGCCTGGGGTGGAAGGAATCACCGGGAAGAAGTACGAGAAGCTCGCGGAAAGAATCGCCGGAAAACATTCTCTCTCGGAGGGGGCTGATTTAGTGCAAGGGCAAAATGGTCATTTTCAGAATGTTAACACATGGTGAAAATGATACCAACAGAACGGGCTCGACGAAACAAAGAAGTGGGCTTTGGAATCACCTCATTTGGAGTTGGGAGTAAAAAGATATAAGGGTTTTTCTGCCAGGGACCTATCTGTAATAAAATCATCACAAACAGGCCCTCAATAGGAAAAACAGAACGCGCCTTTTCTGAAAATACGTTTTCCAGAGAGGAAAACGCATTCTCGCCCGAAGAAGAAATGGAATAGGCTTTTGGTTAAGGGAAAGCGCATTCCGGGAAAGACGCGGTCACTTATCCACGTCAGCGGGTCGGCCTGGTCAACGCGCAGAGGCCGATAGGCAGGGCCCAGGGGCGGGGTCATCGTCGTCTTCGTCTCGCCCGTGCTCGCACGCGGTCCAGAGGGAGTGGCGCGGCGCTGCCGACGATTGCCGGCGGCACGAGCCACCATTTGCGGCGCCCGGACCACCAGCGTGCTCAGGGGAGCAAGGTGACTCCGTCCCGGGGTAGCGAAGTCTCCGGGGATCACCGGGCTGGTCGGGGCATTGGCCGCGGAGGACGGAGGTGCTGGGCACCGGAGGGCTCGTGACCATGGACCACCAGAAGAGGAGGGAGAGGGCTCGGGCGGCTCCGGGGTGTGGATGGGGGCCTCTGGAGGTGGACGAAGGAGGGGAGGAGCCCGGGGCTGCTCGGATTCGAGCGGAGCCCGACGGCGGCCATGGCGGCATAGGGCAGCGAGGAGAGGTTCTCCGGCTCGGGTGACTGGTCAGGGAGGTAGCTAGGAGGGAGGGAAGAAGCTTGGAGAGGTCAAAAGGCCTCGGGGTGGGCTTATATAGCCGCGGGGAGGGGTGTGCCGCGCTGTCGTCGCCGCGGACACACGCGCGCGCATGAGCTCGGAGGCAGGCGATGAGAGGTAACAGGAGGGAGAGCTCACGGGGAAGAGGCGGCCAAGGGAGCGCAGGGAGGAAGAAGACGGCGAGCTCCTAGCCAAAACCGCCACTGTTCGTCTGTGGGCGCGCGGCGGCTTGCGTCGGTGAGCAAGCGGACGGAGGGGGAGAGGGGTCCAGGGAGTGGGCGACGACGAGGGCTATCTGCTGGACATGCTCACTCGCGCGAAGCCGACGAGAGGGGGAGGGGCCCGAGCAAGAAACCATCTAGCTCGCGTCCATGGCATGCCAGAGAGGTGGTCACCGCGCGCACTGGTGCACACAGTGTCACAAGCGATGCCCAACGATGTCTGGGGTGGAGTCCTTCCTGGGTAGGTTGCAACTGAGGTGGTAACTTGGTTAAAGACGTAGTGTTTCAATGGTAGTCATTGGCTGAAGTTTACTGCAGTAACTTGGCCATGCACTGGTGATCAATAGGGAAGTGTTTGTGGTCAATGGAGTTGTCTAGGGTGATTAGCTTAGGAAGAACTACCATACTGGGGAGTTTGGCAGGAAATGGACCAAGATTTAATGCACTTGCTTTGCAACTGCATAATCTGGTCCAGAAGCTTGATCAGGAAGGTGCACTCACATGGAGTGTCAAATTGAGCTCAAATTGGGGAAGGCAGAGTCATTTGGTCCTATGAAGATGCTCAAAAAGTATCATACCAATTGGCCAAGCCAAACTGGTACTTGCTTCACAAACATCTCCTCTGGGCAGAAACTTGCAAAAATTCTAGAGGAATAATGGTTCGATGAACCATGCCTAAAATGGGTGGAGGTAGGTTATATGGATAATAGAAGGCCTAGAAAAATTGGCAGCCATAATGGAGCAAGATAAAATATACTTGTTTCACAAACTAAAATTTTGGACAGAATTAAAGAATTGAAGATGAGCTCACATGGAGGCATTACATGAGCTCTACTTTGGTGGAGGGCTATGATATGGTGATATGAGGGATCATGAAAAATGGCAACTCATTTGGATATGCCTAGCTTGCCCCTCCTTCACAAAGCTTTTTTCTGGATAGAAACTTTGGAAAATCATAATCAAATAATTACTAGGCAAATGAGATTGCATTTTGGCATGTGGCAATGATATGGACAGGAAAAGGTGTCCAAGGAGTTTGAGGTCAATTGGGAAAAGTAAAATAGCACTTGCTTCACAATGTGCCATTTAGGGCAGAATAGGAAATGAATTATTTGAGCATGATGATAAACATGGAAAATGAAATATTTTGCCATATTTGACAAATATATGACCCAAAAAATTTATGAGAATTATTTGGGAATTTTAGGAGTGATGGAAATAAAGGTTGCTTCACAACCTAGGAGAATTTGAGTTATTACTTTAATAGAAAAGGAATATTCCCAGTAAAAAGAATTTTGGTATTTGGGCTAGGATGAAAATGATAGGGTCTAGAGAAGGATTTGGGAATGACAAGCCACTCTGAAAACAAAGAAGAGGGCATCTTCTTCAGTTTCCAGACCACAAAGCCACGAAAAAAAGAAAACTCAAGCAAAAACCTCAGAAAAACAAAAGAAAAAGAAAGGGCCAAAATTCAGGCTGTCACAAACCTTACCCCCTTAAAGAAATCTCGTCCTCGAGATTTGGTTGCTCAGGGAACAAGTATGAAGATACTGACTTATGGAAACCGTTTCCAACTCGGGTATCCTTTTTCTTATTTTTGTTCCCACTAAATTTTTATCTGACTGGCCCGGGGTGGTTTGCTTTAATATATCCATATTGTGACAGATCTTACCTTGCTTGTTCATGCTTATACAGGCTCCAATTTCTTTTTAGATCTGCTGACTTAGCTGACTGTGATTGATTCTCACGACTGAAATATATGCCGGTCTCACAAATCCAAGAGTGATTTCCGCTGGGTGTGTCATCCGGCACTGACAATCTTTCATGAAGTGGTGATCAGATTTTTTTTCTAGTGGACACCCAAGCTCTAACTCCTTGCATTGGGTTTCTCCACTAAATGCAGGTCCTTCGGGTTCCAAACAGTGAGTTGGGTCATAACCGCTTTCCTGACAGATTCTGGCTTATCGCGGAAGTTTCTGAATCATCTTAACTGGTTCCACTGTCTTGAGTATCGGATCCGTACCAAATATTTGATTGTTGCCTGTCGTGGCTAGCATAAGAGTTTGACCTGTATGATAATATCTGCAGACTTGACTGACGGTGGTTCTGCACCACGCGGGTCTTGCAACAATTTTCATACCTGCATCACTGGTCTTGCTACTTCATTATTGTTTTCTTGGTCTGGATCCTTGGCTGAAAGAGCTGGGTCATATTGCTTCTTCGTATCACCATAGGTACTGTCGGTGCAATTTTTCGGCAATCGTAGCTTATCCTCATTTTTCTGACAGGGTACCCCATTAAATGGCAGGTTCAACACCCCTCAAGTTCTGACCGCAGGAAAATGATCATCCGAACCTTTGCAAGAAATCGGCAAATAAATCAGTAGCCACCAGAACGGTCTTTACAACTCAGATCTGGGACATTACTGAAATAACTCAACCATGGCTCAGGACGGCCGAAAAGCAGCTCAGAACATGAGACTGGGTTGATAAGAAGAAGGTGGAAGCTCCCTAAAATAGCCAAAAAGCAGCTATAGGGCTACTGTCACAAAAAGAAACTCAACAGCTATACGAGACGGCTGAAAAGCAGCTCAGAACTCGTGACAGTCGTTGAAGAGAGAAACAAATATCGGCATCCACCCCGGATAGCTAAAAACAGCTTAGATCACAGGCGTGGTGCCATCATTTGAGAAAAAGGGGACAAGGGCTCATCAGGATCATTTTCCAGGTTCACAGGTACTTGTATTGAGCTCATTGATGTCGTCAATCCTCATAATCCTTTGTCACACTGCGGTGTATACGGGCTTTCTTCGCTTAACCATCCTCACGTGGTTGTCAGATCCTCATCTGAGTGACTTGTAAGATCTTGGTGGTATGCTCACCGCATATATAAGAGAATCTGATTCCCAAGAGAGACGTGTATTCTGACTGATTCTTGCTTCTGACCAAAATGTTGCGGATCTGATTCTTGGGATTCATGGCCATATGCTGTCAATTCACAGTGTACTACCTTGTACCAATGTCTTACTGAGGAAGATTGGCTGGCTTGTGGTCAAAACTTTCATCAAACAGCTTGCTGAAGAAGACTGGGTATCGTGCTTCAGAAGCTTACCCCCTTAAAGACTTTGCTGGGGAAAGACTCAGTACCTTATGCTAGAAGCTTTTGCGGTTGCTTACTGAAGAAGGCAGATTGCCTTGTACGGGAAATCATCCATGTATCATACTAAGGAAGATAGATGAATCTTGCCTTGGAAGCTTCTCGGGTATCTTGCGAGGAAGATTGGGTTGCTTACACCAGAAACTTCTTATTGTGATATCTGGACCGATTTCCACATATATAACCATCTTAATATTTTTGTTATTGATTTCTTGTATGAAACGGGGTTTTGCAGGACTATCCTCCTTTTTGAGTACATGCCATATTTTTGCTTGCTTCCAGGTACATCGGGTTCCAAAATCATCCTCAACGAAAAATTAAACTTGTATCTGAGCCATACCTTTGACAATATTCTATCAACCTTGCACACAATTTATCTTCTTGCTGATTTGATCATTTCTGCTATGAGGAGTGCACGCTGAGGGAGACTTGACACCCAGTAACATGATCATATATCCCCCAATCTGAATGCAGTCGGCTGAGAATTCCATACTGTTGTGAGGAGTGCACGTTAATGCAAACTTTATACTGACATTCCATCCAGGATTTCTTTTGTATTCAGACGAGCTATTTCCAATTTCACTGCAGTCTGCTGACAATTCCATTCAGTTTAACTAAGTTTCCAAATATATGCATTTCTTGCTGACTCTTCGGGTCCGGTGTCGGCTGACGAGCAACTTTAATAGGGGGAAAATTTGTAACACCGAAGGCCCAAAGAAAGAAACAAAAGAAATGACTAAAACAAAAGCACACAAGCATACTACTAATATAATTAATCAAGCAATCATCACATATTACTGCTACTCACACCATAATATGCATGCACACCTAAGCACACAAATCGCGCGGAAACTCCGGTATTACGGTCTAATATGCTGTGGCGGTGTGCACGAAAATTATATCCATGTGTGGAAGGAGTTGGCGTAACCAAAGGTACACCAAGCACTGGCTGAACAGTGGCTGGATTTGGATGGATACATAGGTGAGGACGGACTTGATGATCAAGTAGCGAGACACAAAAGTCACGACCACATCATCATCAAGCGTACGAAAGGGATTCGTACACGTCCAAAGAATAGAATGACTGGGTAGGGTAGCGGTGGAAAAACAAGGCTCGCTGGCATTGCCCTTTTCTGATAACCAAGATCAGTAAGGGTTGCCAGAGGGATGAGATGGATGGCATGATTCGGGATAGAAACAAGTCTATCACCGAAATAATATGGGTGGGTGGCAGAAAAATATCGACGCCATACCTGAGCATTACTCCTGCAAATGGTGTCTGGAACACTTGGGACCAGGGCATCACTCTGCTAGGACAGAGATAATGCCGAACACCTAAGAGTAGACATGCTAAGAAAGAGGTTGCAGGTAGTGGATCGTAACCAATGCCACCTACACCCACAAGACTAACCATTAGTGGCAAAATAACAATCTATATGCATGCTATGCGACAAACAAATGTAGCAATCAAGTGCAACAAATCAACTGGGGTCTATACTACCGCTTTCTAAGGTTCGCGCGGTCAAGGGCGTCCTACAGCCAGACCTGCTCTGATACCAAGCCTTGTGGCACCCCGGCTCAGAAACACCGGAACACCCTGTATTCCAGCCCAGAGATTGAGGAGAAGTCTTCTGCAATACCGCACTGCTTAGCATAGAACAAACCAGATCTCTATTACAACACAAATAGGAATACATGGTCTCCGATATTACAATGAATAACATCAGCACGGCGACACCACGCCATCCTCATTTGCTCTATGCAAGCAGCAGAACAAGTCGAGGCAGCGGAACAACTACTGGCAGCGGAACAACGAACGGCAGCGGAACAACGAACGGCGATGATGGACTCCAATCCGCAGGGACTCTGGCTGGAACGTTTATCCTAGCTCGCAAACACAGGAACAACACCAAACAAGCAAGCTATCCAGGCACGACCTGCAAACTGGCATGACACGCCAGGTCAGTACATTGAATGTACTTGCAAGCTCACAATAACCAGAAGCATTCAAGACAAACAATAGCATGGCAATTACAGGTTAAGCAGGAATTATCATGAGGTCATCAGGATAACATGGCATCAACAATATGAACATGATACAGCTAGAACAATATGAGCATAGCATGAGCATATAAATCTGACGATACTAGCATGCAACATGATGACACTATATGCACTATTTATTCTGCTCGGGTTACTTCGTAACCATCACATGCATCACTTACCAACCTCGGACATCACACGATCATCTCAGGATCAAATCAAGCTTGGTATAAGCAATACCATAGTAATCATTAAATGACCACAAGGAGCTTGATTTTTACCCACGATTCTTGCACAACATCACAAATATATAACAACTCGGTATCCTCGATACCACGGTGATCATTCACGGATCACAAACGGAACCACTCTGGGTTCAACGGGCTACGTAACCAAACGATGATCTTTCCGACGATCACAACCATGACCAACACTTGATCTCAAACGATGATCTTTCCGGCGATCACAACCAACTTATCTCATCATCAAACCGAGGTTCTCATTAATCAAGTTATTATTAGTACTGTTGACCCATAGTGTGACCGACACGAACTGGGCCCTTATCCGCGGGCACGGCTATCGATAGATTTAATATACACTCTGCAGAGGTTAGTACACTGTACCCACACCACGAAACCCATGGCCTCGCACTCCTATTCGGGTGGACCAACGGCGTTCCGACAAAACCGTCCTACTGCCGTGACACTCTCCCGGCCACTCCGACCAACTCTCCTTTGGGCTAAGTCCTGGGTGGCCCCATGCCTACAAAAGGCACCAACGGCCACCGTCGTGGCAAAACATAAACGGTCCCAAACGGGGACAAGGATCCATACAACAACAACAGGCACACAAGGTTATGTCTGCTTACCGGGCCAGGGTACCGCACGCCCATAACCTTCCCTCGTTGGAGGCACCGACGAGAGGCACGACAATAGACCCAGTTAGGACCTTCCCATAAAGGTAAGCGTGGTTGCACTGGTCAGCTCGATATGGTGGCACCATGACTCAACCAACAGTTGTTCACATTCAATTTAATCCGGTTAAACTTGAATTCAATATGCTGAGTCATGATAAAATAACATGATGCAATTACAATGAATGAGCATGATATCAACATAAGCACGGGGTGCAACATAACTATCCACCATATCCACAATGAATCATATTCAACTAAGCATGGCATACTGACTAGCATGAACATCACAAGTACATACTTCTCCGAAACATAGCATGACCACTAGCATCAACAATAAATATCATGCAAGAACATATCAACAATGCCATCATGCAAGCATTTAACCAGCTGGATGCAATGGAACATGCATACCAACGGCACTCGGGACAGACGGCAGTCATGCACCGAAGACCATCACCAACATCAACATGTACTACTAGCAAGAATAAGCATATGAAAGGAATACTAGCAACTAGCAGGGCATGATAACCAGGTGCATAACAACATAGCCAGAAAGTAAGCACTAACCCAGAAGCATTACCGAAACAACGATACCCATATTTTAAACAAGCAAACACTTAAAAAATATTCAACTTGAAAACCATGGCTACTGCATGACTATCACACAAGTGGGTATTGTGGCTTGCCTGGGGTGGAAGGAATCACCGGGAAGAAGTACGAGAAGCTCGCGGAAAGAATCGCCGGAAAACATTCTCTCTTGAAGGGGGCTGATTTAGTGCAAGGGCAAAATGGTCATTTTCAGAATGTTAACACATGGTGAAAATGATACCAACAGAATAGGCTCGACGAAACGAAGAAGTGGGCTTTGGAATCACCTCATTTGGAGTTGGGAGTAAAAAGATATAAGGGTTTTTCTGCCAGGGACCTATCTATAATAAAATCATCACAAACAGGCCCTCAGCAGGAAAAACAGAACGCGCCTTTCTGAAAATATGTTTTCCAGAGAGGAAAACGCATTCTCGCCATAAGAAGAAATGGAATACGCTTTCGGTTAAGGGAAAGTGCATTCTGGGAAAGACGCGGTCACTTATCCACGTCAGCGGGTCGGCCTGGTCAACACGCAGAGGCCGACAAGCGGGGCCCAGGGGCGGGGTCGTCGTCGTCTTCGTCTCGCTCGTGCTCGCACGCGGTCCAGAGGGAGGGGCGCGGTGCCGGCGATGATTGCTGGCGGCACGAGCCACCATTTGCGGCTCCCGGACCACCAGCGTGCTCACGGGAGCAAGGCGACTCCGTCCCGGGGTAGCAAAGTCTCCGGGATCACCGGGCTGGTCGGGTGATACGTCTCCGTCGTATCTATAATTTTTGATTGTTCCATGCCAATATTATTCAACTTTCATATACTTTTGGCAACTTTTTATATTATTTTTGGGACTAACATATTGATCCAGTGCCCAGTGCCAGTTCCTGTTTGTTGCATGTTTTATGTTTCTTAGAAACCCCATATCAAACGGGATAAAAACGGACGGAGAATATTTGGAGAATTCCGGAAGAAGAATCAACGCGAAACGGTGCCCGAGGTGGCCACGAGGCAGGGGGCGCGCCTGCCCCCCTGGGCGCGCCCCTGACCCTCGTGGGCCACCCGTAGGGCGGTTGATGCCCTTCTTCGGCCGCAAGACAGCTAATTTTTAGAAAAAAAATCACGGCGAAGATTTCAGTCCAATCGGAGTTACGGATCTCCATATATATATACGAAACGGTGAAAGGGCAGCGGAGGAGAACGCAGAAACAGAGAGAGACAGAGACACAGATCCAATCTCGGAGGGGCTCTCGCCCCTCCCACGCCATGGAGGGCAAGGACCAGAGGGGAAACCCTTCTCCCATCTAGGGATGAGGTCAAGGAAGAATAAGACGAAGGGGCCCCCTCTCCCCTTCTCTTCCGGTGGCGCCGGAACGCTGCCGTGGCCATCATCATCACCGCAATCTTCACCAACAACTTCACGGCCATCATCACCAACTCTTCCCCCCTCTATGCAGCGGTGTAACCTCTCTCTTACCCGTTGTAATCTCTACTTAAACATGATGCTCAACGCTATATATTATTTCCCAATGATGTATGGCTATCCTATGATGTTTGAGTAGATCCGTTTTGTCCTATGGGTTATTTGATGATCAAGATTGGTTTGAGTTGCATGTTTTATTATTGGTGTTGTCCTATGGTGCTCTCAGTGTCGCGCAAGCGTGAGGGATTCCCGCTGTAGGGTTTGCAATATGTTCATGATTTGCTTATGGTGGGTGGCGTGAGTGACAGAAGCACAGACCCAAGTAAGTAGGTTGTTTGCGTATGGGATAAAGAGGACTTGATGCTTTAATGCTATGGTTGGGTTTTACCTTAATGATCTTTAGTAGTTGCGGATGCTTGCTAGAGTTCCAATCATAAGTGCATATGATCCAAGTAGAGAAAGTATGTTAGCTTATGACTCTCCCTCAAATAAAATTGCAATAATGATTACCGGTCTAGTTATCGATTGCCTAGGGACAAATAACTTTCTCATAAAAAAAAGCTCTCTACTAAAATTAACTTAGTTGTGTCTTCATCTAAACACCCCCTACTTTTTATTTACGCTCTCTTTATATTCTTGCAAACTTATCCAAAAACACCTACAAAGTACTTCTAGTTTCATACTTGTTTCCGGTAAAGCGAACGTCAAGTGTGCATAGAGTTGTATCGGTGGTCGATAGAACTTGAGGGAATATTTGTTCTACCTTTAGCTCCTCATTGGGTTCGACACTCTTACTTATCGAAAGAGGCTACAATTGATCCCCTATACTTGTGGGTTATCAAGACCTTTTTCTGGCGCCGTTGCCGGGGAGCAATAGCGTGGGGTGAATATTCTCGTGTGTGCTTGTTTGCTTTATCACTAAGTAATTTTTATTTGCCGTTCTTAGTTGTTCTCTATATTTAGTTATGGATATGGAACACGAAATACCAAAAAAATTAGGTGTACTTGCTGCTCATGGAGATGGGGAACCTCCTAAAACCCTCGATGCTCATTAGGTGAAATATATTATGTACTACTTTGATAATCCCGAGAAAACCCCATTCAATTATGTAATGGGAGACACATTGGACCAACGTGAATACTTTAGGGATTATCGCTTGACTCAAAAAGGGAAACTATTATGGGATCAAATTCATATGTTGAAGTGGTATGCTAGGCAACTATGCTTGAGATATGATTATACTTGTTGCTCTAGGATGAAGTCTGCACACCTTCCCTTTTCATGCAAAACTAATGATAATGAAACCTTGGCTTCTTATGCTAATGGTATATATGATTACTATGATGTGGAACAAAAATAAGAATTTGTTGCTTTTATGGGTGCTTATGAAATTGAATCTTTGTTCAAAGAGTGTGAAAATGTTTATGATGCTCTTTATAGACTTGAAAATTTAGCTATCCTTAAATATTGCTATGCCAATTATGAATTCAACTCCGATATTGATGCATTTATTGAGAAAGTCTCCGCTGTCCAAGAAGAGACTAATATTTTGCAGGAGTCTATGGAAGAAATTGATGAAACTGTGAACTCATTGGATGAAAAAGATGATGAGGAGAGCGAAGAACAAAAGGAGGAAGAGCGGATTAGCTACCCGTGCTCACCTTCTAATGAGAGTAACCCTCCAACATACATTGTTTAATTTCCCTTCGTGCTTACCGAAGGATGATTGCTATGATGATTGTTATGATCCCGTTGATTCCCATGAAATATCCCTTTTTGATGATGCTTGCTATGCTCGTGGCCAAGATGCCAATATGAATTATGCTTATGGAGGTGAACTTGCTATAGTTCCTTATGTTAAACATGAAATTGTTGTTATTGCACCCACGCATGATAGTCCTATTATCTGTTTGAATTCTCCCGACTACACTATATCGGAGAAGTTTGTGCTTATTAAGGATTATATTGATGGGTTGCCTTTTACCGTTGCACATGATGATTTTGATAGATATAATATGCATGTGCTTGCTGCTCCTACTTGCATTTATTATGAGAGAGGAACTATATCTCCATCTCTCTATGTTTCCAACATGATAAAATTGCAAGAAACTGCTTATACTATGCATTGGCCTTTACTAGGTGTGCATGAATTGTTCTTTTATGACATGCCGATGCATAGGAAGAGAGTTAGACTTCGTCATTGCTTGATATATGTTACTTTGTGCTCACTACTAAATTATAAATCATTGTTAATTAAAATTGGCTTTGATATACCTTGGGATCCGGGTGGATTCACTACTTGAGCACTATATGCCTAGCTTAATGGCTTTAAAGAAAGCGCTGCCAGGGAGACAACCCGGAAGTTTTAGAGAGTCATTTATTTCTGTTGAGTTCTTTTATATAGTTTAAAAACAAAACAAAATAAAGAGGGGAACCTAAAACTTTTTCAAAAAGAAAAGCGAAAGTGAGAAAGACAAGCATTGTTAAAGTGGGAGCTAGCCTTGAACTTTGTTCATGCTCACGGAAACTTTGTGAATCTTGATTACAGAAACTTTTCAACAAAAATAATTATCCCCTTGTACAATTCCATTGTATTATAAAAATAATGTGCCAAGGTTTGCCTTTAGGATGTTTACAATGCTTGTTGGTTTGTGCGGCGCAGGACAGAAGCTTTGGCTGTAGTGCACGATGTTTAATTTTTTACTAGGACGTCAAATGGTTCTGATTCTTTTTGCACTGTCTTTCTATACAATTTTTTTTTTATTTTTCCTAATTTTGGCAGAACTTTTCAAGTATCATAAGTATGGTGAATGTTCAGATTATTACAGACTGTTCTGTTTTAGACAGATTCTGTTTTTGATGCATAGTTTGCTTGTTTTGATGAAACTATCAATTTATATCAGTGGATTAAGCCATGAAAAGGTTATATTACAGTAGACACAATGCAAAAACAAAATATGAATTGGTTTGCAATAGTACTTAGAGTAGTGATTTGCTTTATTATACTAACAGATCTTACCGAGTTTTCTGTTGAAGTTTTGTGTGGATGAAGTGTTCGATGATTGAGAAGGTCTTGATGTGAGAAGAAGGAAGAGAGGCAAGAGCTCAAGCTTGGGGATGCCCGAGGCACCCCAAGTAAATATTCAAGGAGACTCAAGTGTCTAAGCTTGGGGATGCCCCGGAAGGCATCCCCTCTTTCTTCAACAAGTATCGGTATGTTTTTGGATTCGTTTCGTTCATGTGATATGTGCAGATCTTGGAGCGTCTTTTGCATTTTGTTTTCATTTTTATTTTATGCACCATGATGGTATGAGATGGTCCTTGGTTTATGTATAGAATGCTCTTTTCACTTCACTTATATCTTTTGAGTATGGCTTTATAGAATTCTTCATGTGCTTCACTTATATCATTTGAAGTTTGGATTGCCTGTTTCTCTTCACTTAGACAACCGCCATTTGTAGAATGCTCTTTTGCTTCACTTATATTTGTTAGAGCGTGGGCATATCTTGTAGAAAGAATTAAACTCTCTTGCTTCACTTATATCTATTTAGAGAGATGGCAGGAACTCGTCATTCACATGGTTAGTCATAAAATCCTACATAAAACTTGTAGGTCACTGAATATGATATGTTTGATTCCTTGCAATAGTTTTGCGATATAAAGATGGTGATATTAGAGTCATGCTAGTGGGTAGTTGTGGATTAGTAGAAATACTTGTGTTGAGGTTTGTGATTCCCGTAGCATGCACGTATGGTGAACCGTTATGTAACGAAGTCGGAGCATGAGGTATTTATTGATTGTCTTCCTTATGAGTGGCGGTCGGGGACGAGCGATGGTCTTTTCCTACCAATCTATCCCCCTAGGGGCATGCGTAGTAGTACTTTGCTTCGAGGGCTAATAAACTTTTGCAATAAGTATATGAGTTCTTTATGACTAACGTTGAGTCCATCGATTAAACGCACTCTCACCCTTCCACCATTGCTAGCCTCTTCGGTACCGTGCATTGCCCTTGGTGCAAACTTCGCCGGTGCATCCAAACCCCGTCATACGATACACTCTATCACACATAAACCTCCTTATATCTTCCTCAAAACAGCCACCATACCTACCTATCATGGCATTTCCATAGCCATTCTGAGATATATTGCCATGCAACTTCGATCATCATCATATACATGACTTGAGCATTTATTGTTATATTGCTTTGCATGATCGTAAGATAGCTAGCATGATGTTTTCATTGGTTGTCCATTTTTTGATGTCATTGCTATGCTAGATCATTGCACATCCCGGTACACCGCCGGAGGCATTCATATAGAGTCATATCTTTGTTCTAGTATCGAGTTGTAATATTGAGTTGTAAGTAAATAAAAGTGTGATGATCATCATTATTAGAGCATTGCCCCAGTGAGGAAAGGATGATGGAGACTATGATTCCCCCACAAGTCAGGATGAGACTCCGGACGAAAAAAAAGAGAAAGGCAAAAAAAGAAGGCCCAAAAAAAGAAAAAAAAAGAAAAAAATAGAGAAAAAGAGAGAAGGGGCTATGTTACTATCCTTTTACCACACTTGTGCTTCAAAGTAGCACCATGTTCTTCATATAGAGAGTCTCTTGAGTTATCACTTTCATATACTAGTGGGAATTTTCATTATAGAACTTGGCTTGTATATTCCAACGATGGGCTTCCTCAAATGCCCTAGGTCTTCATGAGCAAGCAAGTTGGATGCACACCCACTTAGTTTCAGTTTGAGCTTTCATATACTTATAGCTCTTAGTGCATCCGTTGCATGGCAATCCCTACTCCTCACATTGACATCAATTGATGGGCATCTCCATAGCCCGTTGATTAGCCGCGTCGATGTGAGACTTTCTCCCTTTTTGTCTTCTCCACATAACCCCCATCATCATATTCTATTCCACCTATAGTGCTATGTCCATGGCTCATGCTCATGTCTTGCGTGAAAGTTGAAAAGGTTTGAGAACGTCAAAAGTATGAAACAATTGCTTGGCTTGTCATCGGGGTTGTGCATGATTTGAATATTTTGTGTGGTGAAGATGGAGCATAGCCAGACTATATGATTTTGTAGGGATAACTTTCTTTGGCCTTGTTATCTTGAAAATACATGATTGCTTTATTAGTAGGCTGGAAGTATTATTGTTTTTATGTAAGATGATAGACTACTGCTTTGAATCACTCGTGTCTTAATATTCATGCCATCATTAGATATATGATCAAGATTATGCTAGGTAGCATTCCACATCAAAAATTATCTTTTTTATCATTTACCTACTCGAGGACGAGCAGGAATTAAGCTTGGGGATGCTGATACATCTCCGTCGTATCTATAATTTTTGATTGTTCCATGCCAATATTATTCAACTTTCATATACTTTTGGCAACTTTTTATATTATTTTTGGGACTAACATATTAATCCAGTGCCCAGTGCCAGTTCCTGTTTGTTGCATGTTTTATGTTTCACAGAAACCCCATATCAAACGGAATCCAAACGGGATAAAAACAGATGGAGAATATTTTTGGAATATTTGGAGAATTCCGGAAGAAGAATCAACGCGAAACGGTGCTCGAGGTGGCCACGAGGCAGGGGGGCACGCCTGCCCCCCTGGGCGCACCCCTGATCCTCGTGGGCCACCCGTAAGGCGGTTGATGCCCTTCTTCGGCCGCAAGAAAGCTAATTTTTAGAAACAAATCACAGCAAAGATTTCAGTCCAATCGGAGTTACGGATCTCCATATATATACGAAACGGTGAAAGGGCAGCGGAGGAGAACGCAGAAACAGAGAGAGACAGAGACACAGATCCAATCTCGGAGGGGCTCTCGCCCCTCCCACGCCATGGAGGGCAAGGACCAGAGGGGAAACCCTTCTCCCATCTAGGGATGAGGTCAAGGAAGAATAAGACGAAGGGGCCCCCTCTCCCCTTCTCTTCCGGTGGCGCCGGAACGCTGCCGTGGCCATCATCATCACCGCAATCTTCACCAACAACTTCGCCGCCATCATCACCAACTCTTCCCCCCTCTATGCAGCAGTGTAACCTCTCTCTTACCCGCTGTAATCTCTACTTAAACATGGTGCTCAACGCTATATATTATTTCCCAATGATGTATGGCTATCCTATGATGTTTGAGTAGATCCGTTTTGTCCTATCGGTTATTTGATGATCAAGATTGGTTTGAGTTGCATGTTTTATTATTGGTGTTGTCCTATGGTGCTCTCCGTGTCGCGCAAGCGTGAGGGATTCCCGCTGTAGGGTTTGCAATATGTTCATGATTTGCTTATGGTGGGTGGCGTGAGTGACAGAAGCACATACCCGAGTAAGTAGGTTGTTTGCGTATGGGATAAAGAGGACTTGACGCTTTAATGCTATGGTTGGGTTTTACCTTAATGATCTTTAGTAGTTGTGGATGCTTGCTAGACTTCCAACCATAAGTGCATATGATCCAAGTAGAGAAAGTATGTTAGCTTATGCCTCTCCCTCAAATAAAATTGCAATAATGATTACCGGTCTAGTTATCGATTGCCTAGGGACAAATAACTTTCTCATAACAAAAAGCTCTCTACTAAAATTAACTTAGTTGTGTCTTCATCTAAACATCCCCTACTTTTTATTGACGCTCTCTTTATATTCTTGCAAACTTATCCAAAAACACCTACAAAGTACTTCTAGTTTCATACCTGTTTCTGGTAAAGCGAACATCAAGTGTGCGTAGAGTTGTATCGGTGGTCGATAGAACTTGAGGGAATATTTGTTCTACCTTTAGCTCCTCGTTGGGTTCGACACTCTTACTTATCGAAAGAGGCTACAATTGATCCCCTATACTTGTGGGTTATCAAGACCTTTTTCTGGCGCCGTTGCCGGGGAGCAATAGCGTGGGGTGAATATTCTCGTGTGTGCTTGTTTGCTTTATCACTAAGTAATTTTTATTTGCGGTTCTTAGTTGTTCTCTATATTTAGTTATGGATATGGAACACGAAATACCAAAAAACTTAGGTGTACTTGCTGCTCATGGAGATGGGGAACCTCCTAAAACCCTCGATGCTCATTATGTGAAAGATATTATGTACTACTTTGATAATCCCGAGAAAACCCCATTCAATTATGTAATGGGAGACACATTGGACCAACGTGAATACTTTAGGGATTATCGCTTGACTCAAAAAGGGAAACTATTATGGGATCAAATTCATATGTTGAAGTGGTATGCTAGGCAACTATGCTTGAGATATGATTATATTTGTTGCTCTAGGATGGAGTCTCCACACCTTCCCTTTTCATGCAAATTTAATGATAATGAAACCTTGGCTTCTTATGCTAATGGTATATATGATTACTATGATCTGGAACAAATAGAAGAATTTGTTGCTTTTATGGGTGCTTATGAAATTGAATCTTTGTTCAAAGAGTGTGAAAATGTTTATGATGCTCTTTATAGACCTGAAAATTTAGCTATCCTTAAATATTGCTATGCCAATTATGAATTCAACTCCGACATTGATGCATTTATTGAGAAAGTCTCCACTGTCCAAGAAGAGACTAATATTTTGCAGGAGTCTATGGAAGAAATTGATGAAACTGTGAACTCATTGGATGAAAAAGATGATGAGGAGAGCGAAGAACAAAAGGAGGAAGAGCGGATTAGCTACCCGTGCTCACCTTCTAATGAGAGTAACCCTCCAACTCATACATTGTTTAATTTCCCTTCGTGCTTACCGAAGGATGATTGCTATGATGATTGTTATGACCCCGTTGATTCCCATGAAATATCCCTTTTTGATGATGCTTGCTATGCTCGTGGCCAAGATGCCAATATGAATTATGCTTATGGAGGTGAACTTGCTATAGTTCCTTATGTTAAACATGAAATTGTTGTTATTGCACCCACGCATGATAGTCCTATTATCTGTTTGAATTCTCCCGACTACACTATATCGGAGAAGTTTGTGCTTATTAAGGATTATATTGATGGGTTGCCTTTTACCGTTGCACATGATGATTTTGATAGATATAATATGCATGTGCTTGCTGCTCCTACTTGCAATTATTATGAGAGAGGAACTATATCTCCATCTCTCTATGTTTCCAACATGATAAAATTGCAAGAAACTGCTTATACTATGCATTGGCCTTTACTAGGTGTGCATGAATTGTTCTTTTATGACATGCCGATGCATAGGAAGAGAGTTAGACTTCGTCATTGCTTGATATATGTTACTTTGTGCTCACTACTAAATTATAAATCATTGTTAATTAAAATTGGCTTTGATATACCTTGGGATCCGGGTGGATTCACTACTTGAGCACTATATGCCTAGCTTAATGGCTTTAAAGAAAGCGCTGCCAGGGAGACAACCCGGAAGTTTTAGAGAGTCATTTATTTCTGTTGAGTTCTTTTATATAGTTTAAAAACAAAACAAAATAAAGAGGGGAACCTAAAACTTTTTCAAAAAGAAAAGCGAAAGTGAGAAAGACAAGCATTGTTAAAGTCGGAGCTAGCCTTGAACTTTTTCCATGCTAACGGAAACTTTGTGAATCTTGATTACAGAAACTTTTCAACAAAAATAATTATCCCCTTGTACAATTCCATTGTATTATAAAAATAATGTGCCAAGGTTTGCCTTTAGGATGTTTACAATGCTTGTTGTTTTGTGCGGTGCAGGACAGAAACTTTGGCTGTAGTGCGCGATTTTTAATTTTTTACTGGAATGTCAAATGGTGCTGATTATTTTTGCACTATCTTTCTATACAAATTTTTTATTTTTCCTAATTATTTCAGAACTTTTCAAGTAACATAAGTATGGTGGATGTTTAGATTGTTACAGACTGTTCTGTTTTAGACAGATTCTGTTTTTGATGCATAGTTTGCTTGTTTTGACGAAACTATCAATTTATATCATTGGATTAAGCCATGAAAAGGTTATATTACAGTAGACACAATGCAAAAAAAATATGAATTGGTTTGCAACAGTACTTAGAGTAGTGATTTGCTTTATTATACTAACGGATCTTACTGAGTTTTCTGTTGAAGTTTTGTGTGGATGAAGTGTTCGATGATGGAGAAGGTCTCGATGTGAGAAGAAGGAAGAGAGGCAAGAGCTCAAGCTTGGGGATGCCCGAGGCACCCCAAGTAAATATTCAAGGAGACTCAAGTGTCTAAGCTTGGGGATGCCCCGGAAGGCATCCCCTCTTTCTTCAACAAGTATCGGTATGTTTTTGGATTCGTTTCGTTCATGTGATATGTGCAGATCTTGGAGCGTCTTTTGCATTTTGTTTTCATTTTTATTTTATGCACCATGATGGTATGAGATGGTCCTTGGTTTATGTATAGAATGCTCTTTTCACTTCACTTATATCTTTTGAGTATGGCTTTATAGAATTCTTCATGTGCTTCACTTATATCATTTGAAGTTTGGATTGCCTGTTTCTCTTCACTTAGACAACCGCCATTTGTAGAATGCTCTTTTGCTTCACTTATATTTGTTAGAGCGTGGGCATATCTTGTAGAAAGAATTAAACTCTCTTGCTTCACTTATATCTATTTAGAGAGATGGCAGGAACTCGTCATTCACATGGTTAGTCATAAAATCCTACATAAAACTTGTAGGTCACTGAATATGATATGTTTGATTCCTTGCAATAGTTTTGCGATATAAAGATGGTGATATTAGAGTCATGCTAGTGGGTAGTTGTGGATTAGTAGAAATACTTGTGTTGAGGTTTGTGATTCCCGTAGCATGCACGTATGGTGAACCGTTATGTAACAAAGTCGGAGCATGAGGTATTTATTGATTGTCTTCCTTATGAGTGGCGGTCGGGGACGAGCGATGGTCTTTTCCTACCAATCTATCTCCCTAGGGGCATGCATAGTAGTACTTTGCTTCGAGGGCTAATAAACTTTTGCAATAAGTATATGAGTTCTTTATGACTAACGTTGAGTCCATGGATTATACGCACTCTCACCCTTCCACCATTGCTAGCCTCTTCGGTACCGTGCATTGCCCTTGGTGCAAACTTCGCCGGTGCATCCAAACCCCGTCATACGATACGCTCTATCACACATAAACCTCCTTATATCTTCCTCAAAACAGCCACCATACCTACCTATCATGGCATTTCCATAGCCATTCCGAGATATATTGCCATGCAACTTCCATCATCATCATATACATGACTTGAGCATTTATTTCATATTGCTTTGCATGATCGTAAGATAGCTAGCATGATGTTTTCATGGCTTGTCCATTTTTTGATGTCATTGCTACGCTAGATCATTGCACATCCCGGTACACCGCCGGAGGCATTCATAGAGAGTCATATCTTTGTTCTAATATCGAGTTGTAATATTGAGTTGTATGTAAATAAAAGTGTGATGATCATCATTATTAGAGCATTGCCCCAGTGAGGAAAGGATAATGGAGACTATGATTCCCCCACAAGTCGGGATGAGACTCCGGACGAAAAAAAAAAGAGAATGGCAAAAAAAAGAGAAGTCCCCAAAAAAAGAAAAAAAGAGAGAGAAAAATAGAGAATGGGCAATGTTACTATCCTTTTACCACACTTGTGCTTCAAAGTAGCACCATGTTCTTCATATAGAGAGTCTCTTGAGTTATCACATTCATATACTAGAAGGAATTTTCATTATAGAACTTGGCTTGTTTATTCCAACGATGGGCTTCCTCAAATGCCCTAGGTCTTCATGAGCAAGCAAGTTGGATGCACACCCACTTAGTTTCAATTTGAGCTTTCATATACTTATAGCTCTTAGTGCATCCGTTGCATGGCAATCCCTACTCCTCACATTGACATCAATTGATGGGCATCTCCATAGCCCGTTGATTAGCCGCGTCGATGTGAGACTTTCTCCCTTTTTGTCTTCTCCACATAACCCCCATCATCATATTCTATTCCACCCATAGTGCTATGTCCATGGCTCACGCTCATGTATTGCGTGAAAGTTGAAAAGGTTTGAGAACGTCAAAAGTATGAAACAATTGCTTGGCTTGTTATCAGGGTTATGCATGATTTGAATATTTTGTGTGGTGAAGATGGAGCATAGCCAGACTATATGATTTTGTAGGGATAACTTTCTTTGGCCTTGTTATTTTGAAAAGACATGATTGCTTTATTAGTAGGCTTGAAGTATTATTGTTTTTAGGTCAAATGATAGACTATTGCTTTGAATCACTCGTGTCTTAATATTCATGCCATGATTAGATATGTGATCAAGATTATGCTAGGTAGCATTCCACATCAAAAATTATCTTTTTTATCATTTCCCTACTCGAGGACGAGCAGGAATTAAGCTTGGGGATGCTGATAAGTCTCTGTCGTATCTATAATTTTTGATTGTTCCATGCCAATATTATTCAACTTTCATATATACTTTTGGCAACTTTTTATATTATTTATGGGACTAACTGCTACCTCTTGAGCACTACGTTGGTTTTCCCTTGAAGAGGAAAGGGTGATGCAGCAAAGTAGCGTAAGTATTTCCCTCAGTTTTTGAGAACCAAGGTATCAATCCAGTAGGAGGCTACGCGCGAGTCCCTCGCACCTACACAAAACAAATAAATCCTCGCAACCAATGCGATAAGGGGTTGTCAATCCCTACACGGTCACTTACGAGAGTGACATC
This sequence comes from Triticum aestivum, assembly GCF_018294505.1. Classification (NCBI taxonomy): domain Eukaryota; kingdom Viridiplantae; phylum Streptophyta; class Magnoliopsida; order Poales; family Poaceae; genus Triticum; species Triticum aestivum. The sequence continues at coordinate 398,418,927 of NC_057796.1, read as the reverse complement.
TGATAGATATGATAAGATAATATTTTTGGTATTTTTGTTATAGAGATGCAAAGTAAAATAAAAGCAAAGTAAAAGGCAACGGAAATAACTAAGTGATGGAAGATTAATATGATGAAGATAGACCCCGGGGCCATAGGTTTCACTAGTGGCTTCTCTCATGAGCATAAGTATTTTACGGTGGGTGAACAAATTACTGTTGAGCAATTGACGGAATTGAGCATAGTTATGAGAATATCTAGGTATGATCATGTATATAGGCATCACGTCCGAGACAAGTAGACCGACTCCTGCCTGCATCTACTACTATTACTCCACACATCGACCGCCATCCAGCATGCATCTAGAGTATTAAGTTCATAAGAACAGAGTAACGCCTTAAGCAAGATGACATGATGTACACTACTAGAATTTGCTTATTTGCCGTCTGCCAGTTCTTTGCTGTCTGCTGGCTGACGGCAAAGAAGGTCTCTGCCGTCCGCTTCAGGAAAACGGACGGCAACGAACTGGCTGATGGCAAAGAAGGTCTTTGCCATCAGCCAATTCTTTGCCGTCCGCTAGCGGACGGCAAAGAATCTTTGCCGTCAGCTAGCAGACGGCAAAGAGAGAGGTGGCCCCCGCTAACGAGCTGATCATAAAAAACTTAACGGGCCCCCTTCTTTGCCGTCTCCAAGCAGACGGCAAAGAGAAAAAAGCGGACGGCAAAGGTGGGGCGGACGGCAAAGAGCTAACCTAACTAACGGCCGAGCCCCACCCCGCCCCTCCATCTCTGTGTTTCTGTCTCCTCCCCGACAACCACCGCCACCCGCCGCCGCCCCCGCCGCCGC
>NC_057796.1:398416811-398417466 GCF_018294505.1 Triticum aestivum | reverse complement strand
AAAATGAAAATAAGGAAGAAATAAAAGAAGAAGAAGAGAAGGAAAAAAGAAAAAGAAGAAAGGAAAGAAGAAGAAGAAGAAGAAGAAGAAGAAGAAGAAGAAGAAGAAGGAGAAGAAGAGAAGGAAAGAAGAAGAAGGAGAGAGGGAAACACCCCGACCCCGTGACCCCCTGACCCCGACACACCGACCCCGACACCACACCCCGACACCCCGACCCATTTTACCTAGATTATCTCATAAACGATCCATTTCACCTAGGTTAGCTCACAAACGATCAATTTCACCTAAATTAGCTCATAAATGTCATATATTCTTCTTATTCTTCATTTTCTTCTTCTTCTTCTTCTCCAAAATGACATAAGTTAGCTATAAGTTAGCTCTAATATGCTTAGTTCACTCAAAGATGGCATAATTAGCTAGGTTGGCTCCATTTTACCTAAGTTGGCTCTAATATGCTAAGTTATCTCTACTATGCTTAGTTTCCTATAGGTTAGCTCCAAAATTACTTATGTTAGCACAAAATGACCAAGTTTACATAATAAGCTTAATTATAGTCTTCTTCTTCTTCTTCTCCAAAATGACATAAGTTAGCTATAAGTTAGCTCTAATATGCTTAGTTCACTCAAAGATGGCATAATTAGCTAGGTTGGCTCCA
>NC_057796.1:398051088-398054538 GCF_018294505.1 Triticum aestivum | reverse complement strand
ACGACCCGTAAGGCGGTTGACTTTTTTTTAAATAATTCGAATGTGCAGAAAAAGTAAAAAAAAGAAATACTAAACGGACTCCAAAACTCCCAAAATAAATTTTCCCCGTCCTCTAAAAATAAGCCGGACAAGATGAACATTTATTTGAACCTAAAATGCAATTTGTAAAAACGCGTATTTTTCCTAATTCAAATAAAATCAAATATTTGTTTTTTAATATTTTTCCTCCAATATTTCATTATTTGTGGAGAAGTCATTTTATCCTCTCTCATATATTTTGATATGAAATATTTTCGGAGAGAAAAATAATTAAAACAAATGATCCTATTTTCAAAATTTGAGAAAACCCAAATATGAAAATAACGAAATCCCCAACTCTCTCCGTGGGTCCTTGAATTGCGTGAAATTTCTATGATCGCAAATCAAAATGCAATAAAATATGATATGCATGATGATCTAATGTATAACATTCCAAATTGAAAATTTGGGATGTTACAGCCGCATAACACTATGCATTTAATTTCAAGCTTTTTGGTAACTTGTTGCTAAAGGGGAGAAAGTGTATATATCATAGGCTGAGAGAGAGAGCGTGTGTGTGTGTGTGTGTGTGTGTGTGTGTGTGTGTTTTGCTTTTATTTGTCTCTCTTGCTACTTATTTGCTTGTGTGTTTTCTACAATATTTTGTGCTTGTGTGTGAGATACTCTTATGATCATGTGTTTGATCATACTATGCTTTCATATGTGTGCTTGAATGATGTTATCTTAATTCTTGTGTATGATCAATCATGTTTGCCTTGGTAATGAGTGCATGCTATTTATATTCTATCATTTTGAGCGCTCCATCAAGATGTATGTGACATGGAAGAGTAACCCATGATCCTAATCGATTGTGCATTTGCATTCAAAAGCAAATCATAAATAATGCACAAATTTAGGGGAAGCTCTTGCTTATCACATACTTCTCAAAGCGACGATGTATTTCATTCATATTATCATTTGTCGAAGCTTTGATCTATATGTTGTCATCAGTTACCAAAAAGGGGGAGACTGAAAGTGCAACTAATCCCCAGGTGGTTTTGGTAATTCATAACAACATATAGCTCATTGAACTAATATCCATTCAAGATGATTATTTCAGAAAGTTCAATGATTGGCATGGCATGGACTAGAGATGTGGACCCCTCAAAATGCTAAGGACAAATATTGGCAAAAGCTCAAGACTCTTCATTTCTGTTTTAGTGATCCAAGATCACATTGAGTCCATAGGAAACACCAATACTATTAAAAGGGGATGAGGTGTTGCTTAATGGTCTACTTGCTCAAAATGCTTAGTGATATGCTCCAAAGCCCTCAACCACTTTCTCATATCCCAATATGTCCTAAACATAAAGTCAAACTCGGCCCCACCGATTTGATCCATCCGGCGCCACCGAGTTGTTTTCACATAGCCATAGCCAGAAACCCTAATCACCGAGACGGGATTGCAAACTCTCTGTTTCCCTTCGTAACATTTTGGTCTCACCAGAATGAGCGATCGGTCCCACCGAGTTCGCAATGCAAACTCTCTATTTCCCTTTCATAACGTTTCGGTTTCACCGGAAGGAGCGATCGATCCCACCGAGTTTGCCTGACCAACTCTCTGTTTGCTTATTACTGAAATCAGTCCCACCGAGTTCATGTACTCGGTCAAACCGAGATTAAGTTTTTCCCTAACCCTAGCGCATCGGTCCCACCGAGTTGATCATGTCGGTCCCACCGAGAATCCTAACATTCACATTTTAAACTAAATCGGTCTCACCGAGTTCACCTATTCGGTCTGACCGAGTTGCGTCAAATGTGTGTAATGGTCAGATTTTGTGTGGAGGCTATATATACCCCTCCACCCCCTTCTCTACTCAAGAGAGAGCCATCGGAACGTGCCTACACTTCCACTACTCATTTTCTAAGAGAGAACCACCTACTCATGTGTTGAGACCAAGACATTCCAATCCAACCACAGGAATCTTGATCTCTAGCCTTCCCCAAGTTGCTTTCCACTCAAATCATCTTTCCACCATAGAAAAAGTCAATAGTATTAAAAGGGGATGAGGTGTTGCTTAATGGTCTACTTGCTCAGAATGCTTAGTGATATGCTCCAAAGCCCTCAACCACTTTCTCATATCCCAATATGTTCTAAATCTAAAGTCAAACTCGGCCCCACCGATTTGATCCATCCGGCGCCACCGAGTTCTTTTGACATAGCCATAGCCAGAAACCCTAATCAGTTCGGTCTCACCAATAGGGATTTCGGCCTCACCCAGATGGGATTGCAAACTCTTTGTTTCCCTTCGTAACGTTTCGGTCTCACTGAAATGAGCGATCGGTCCCACCATGTTCGCAATGCAAACTGTTTGTTTACCTTTCATAACGTTTCGGTTTCACCGAAAGGAGCGATCGGTCCCAACGAGTTTTCCTGACCAACTCTCTGTTTGCTTATTACGGAAATCGATCCCATCGAGTTCATGTAATCGGTCAAACCGAGATTAAGTTTTCCCCTAACCCTAGCGCATCGGTCCCGCCGAGTTGATCATGTCGGCCCCACCAAGAATCCTAACATTCACATTTTAAACTAAATCGGTCTCACCGATTTCACCTATTCGTTCTGACCGAGTTGGGTCAAATGTGTGTAACGATTAGATTTTGTGTGGAGGCTATATATACCCCTCCACCCCCTTCTCTATTCAAGATTGAGCCATCAGAACGTGCCTACACTTCCACTACTCATTTTCTGAAAGAGAACCACCTACTCATGTGTTGAGACCAAGACATTCCAATCCAACCACAAGAATCTTGATCTCTAGCCTTCCCCAAGTTGCTTTCCACCCAAATCATCTTTCCACCATAGCCAAATATGTGTGAGAGAGTTGAGTGTTGGGGATACTATCATTTGAAGCACAAGAGCAAGGAGTTCATCATCAACACACCATCTATTACCTTTTGGAGAGTGGTGTCTCCTAGATTGGTTAGGTGTCACTTGGGAGCCTCAGTCAAGATTGTGGAGTTGAACCAAGGAGTTTGTAAGGGCAAGGAGATCGCCTACTTTGTGAAGATCTACCCAAGTGAGGCAAGTCCTTCGTGGGCGATGGCCATGGTGGGATAGACAAGGTTGCTTCTTCGTGGACCCTTCGTGGGTGGAGCCCTCCGTGGACTCGCGCAATCGTTACCCTTCGTGGGTTGAAGTCTCCATCAACGTGGATGTACGATAGCACCACCTATCGGAACCACGCCAAAAATCTCCGTGTCTACATTGCATTTGCCTCTCCAAACTCCTCCCTTTACCTTCATTAGCAATGTTTTACATTCCGCTGCTATACTCTTAGAATTGAATGTGTAGGTTAATTGATTCACTTGTGCTAAGTTGTTAAAATCTGCCAAGACTTAAAATTGGGAAAAGGCTAGATTTTTATTTGG
>NC_057796.1:398048251-398050763 GCF_018294505.1 Triticum aestivum | reverse complement strand
GATCCTACAGAACCGACAAGAGGGAGAAGATGAGGAGGAGGGCGTCGGTGGAAATCTAGGGTTCATCCCGAGTCACCTGGAGCAGGGCGAATTGCAGAACTACATCATATGTGTTGTCTTTTTCCCATTTTGAGAAGAACGTTAGAGAGTTTCAGGCCTAGGCTAGACTAGAGGCCAAAAACCTACATCACCCCACTCACAAGATGTCTATTGTCATTTTGTGGTCATGGTTTTATCTATATTTCCCACTTTATATACTCTAGTTATAGTAACTTATGGTTGTGTGCATCATCTAGATTAAGGGCCTCTTTGATTTGTAGGATTCTCAAAATGCAGGGATATGAAAAATATAGGATTGAAATGACATGTTTTGTTCAATCCTATAGGATTATAAACCATAGGAATTTGTTTCAAAGCATGATTGATGCCACGGGAAAAAACAAAGAAATTATACAGAGAGGTTTTTGTGGTGGAATTTCTTCTCCAAAATACTATGCAAACTTATCCTTATGATTTTTTCCCTATGTATTTTATTCCTCTGAATTGAATGACATGTTGCAAAACTTCCCAATGATTCACAGTCTCTAAAAATCCTATGGAATTTGTTTGAACCAAAGATGTTCCACGGGACTAAAATATACGAATTTCCTCCTTTCCGTAGGAAAAAGGAGACACAACAAAGTTGTAGTAACATCTTCATTCAAATTGTGCACATATTTGTTGTAAGGACCTAGATAGGGTTCATCAAAAGTACAAAGCTTCCCAATACAAAAAAAAAATCTAGAACCCTGGACCATGGAATGACCACTACCGCCGGCAGAACGAGCAACGACGCTTCTCCCCTGTCGAAAATTCATGCACATGCTCCTAACGACCAACATCCCCAAAGCACAATCGCCGCCGTCGAACTCTAGATATGATTTGAAGCGCCTCACATTAAATCTCGCCATCACGCATGCACAACGTGGAGTCCTGGCATTGCCGTTCCCAGAAAACGACAATAACCTACTCTGGAGCTCTGTTGAATCCGTTCGACAAATTTAAGAAGGATCGAAGTCCGGAAGGCATGCATTTTGGAGACTACAGATTCATTTGTAGCGAAAGATCCAAAATCCGAGAATGAGAGCAAAATCTTTTAATGTTTTGTTTTGTAGCGACAAGAGTTCAATTCACTAAACATTTTTGATAGTTTTGTTTAACAAAACTTGATTAACTCCCCGCAAAATAACATTCGCAAGGCAAGTCTCCCGGTCGCCGCAAAGCCACTGCACTGATATGGCTTATAATTTAATAATAATAACTAACCCAATGAGCGCATTGTGGTTGGTCCTTGGCCATGATCCCAGTCGACAAGAACTAGTCAGACAAACGATCCACGGCCGTCACTCCCTCCGCCCACCCAAAACTGTACCCGCCTGCGCACAGCCCCCTCCAAAAAGCCCCACAACCCGCCACGTCAGCGACCAAGCGCACTTCCCATTGGTGGGTATCTTTCTAACCATCGATCCGGTCGTAGCCGCCAGTCAAAGAAGCATTGCTTTGACCAGTCAACGGTCAAATATTCAAACCTCTATATAGGCCTCAACCGGTCCTGTCCGGAGAGTCATCTCATCACCGTCGATCGATCCCATTCCCAGCTGCGCGCGCTCTTTGCTCCCCTTCCTCTTCTCTCGCCGTCTCCCTCGCCTCCGGTGACCTCGACGGCTGCAAGTTAGCTAGCTCCGGCGCTGCGCTGGCCAACTCGGGACCTGTCGCGCTCGCCTTCGCGAACACCTCGTTCTCTGCTGGCGGCAGCGGTGGATCAAGGCTGTCGATACCCATGGCCATGACGCCGCCGTCCTCCTTCCCGCCGGCGTCCCCGTCGTCGTACTTGAACATGTCCTCCGGGTTCCTCGACTCGTCGGCCCTCCTCAGCCCCAGCGTAAGCACCGATCGAGCAGTTCATCGTAATCATCCCTCCCGCCGTGCCGCGGATGCGTGCAGTGCAACGGTGCAAGCGGCTTATTTCCAAACATGGAAGCTGACAGATGTGGGTGTGCTTGTTTCAGCTATTCCCATCGCCGACGACGGGCGCATTCCCCTCGCATCAGTTCAACTGGATGGGGACGCCGGAGAACGACGGCCTGCAGGGAAGCGCCAACCAGGACGAGCAGCGGCAGTACTCCGGCTTCACGTTCCATACGACGGCACCGCTGCCGGCGGCCACCGCGACCGCGTCCTCCTTCCTGCAGTCGTCCATGCCCATGGCTCAACTGGTAAGACCGAATGATCAACTGCATGCAAAGTCAATCAAGAGAAGGACATTTTGACAGTTGGCTGATAGATAGACGACCCGGGCTTCTGATTCAGAATATTCAGGCCCACTCATAATAGTATTCCTAGCCCACTTTTAGTGGGTCTGTCTATATCACATCTAGATGTGAGATATTATCTCACATCTAACTCTCTCATTTTTGATTTTTTTTTTAAAGTCTTTCATAATTTTGTTTTGTCCCTAAGGATGAGGGAGTTA